>NW_026999314.1:4338891-4489890 GCF_037126465.1 Ornithodoros turicata
TTGAGGATGGTCTCGCGACGCCGATGGAGAGCATATGGTCGAACTCTGATCGAGCGATCTTTAGCTTTTCAGGAGCAAGAGGACGGGCGCGGGAGAAGATGGGTGGTCCTGTCGTTTCGATGTGGTGAACGACATCATGAATAACGGGTCGGTTCCAGTCGGGTGGTTGCGTGAGAGATGGAAATTCCTTAATGACGGCAGCGTAAGGAGAGGATAAGGCAGGAATGGGCACGCCTTGTTCACAGGAGACGGCGTCGACGGAAAGGGCTTGGACAGACAGATGGGTGCAGGTGTCGACCAAACGCTTGCGAGCAACGTCCACAGCGAGATTGAAGCGGTGAAGAAAATCCGCGCCCAGGATGGCCTGCTTGACGCCAGCCACGAGGAAGAGCCACGGAAAATTTCGGCGAAGGCCGAGGTTCAGCGTGGCGGACTGCTGTCGGAAGACTGGTATGCCGGTGTCATTGACAGCGGTGAGGTAGAAAAGTGGAGGCCTGCGGCGGTCCGCGGGAGAGGCAGGGAGTACGCTCACGTCGGCGCCGGTGTCGACGAGAAACCGGGTACTGGACACCCTGTCAACGACGTAGAAGAGGCGGCTGCTCGCCGTGGTGGAGACGGTCGCAGCCATTACCGGTCTCCGGTCGCGTTTCCCGACCAGGTACAGGGCCTCGTGCAGCGGCGGGCTTCGGTACCAAAGCGCTGGTGGTACCAGCACGGGCCGATAGGCGGGTCCTCGGCAGTACGTCGAGGTGAACGCCTGCGTCTGGATGAACGGGAGCCGAAACGCCGTGGACTGCGATGGCGCGGTCGAGGGCTGTGCGGCGCAACAGCTGATGCCACCATAGCAGAGAGGCGCTCGAAATCCTCGCGGAGCTGGACAATGGGGTCTCCGGGCGGCAGTGCAGGAGGTGGACAGGCCTGAGGGTGTGGACGGATGGGAGGATTTGTGATTGTCGCAGATGGAATTGCAGAGATGGAATGGGGGGCAACCTCCATTACTTTGTCGGGCAGGAGTGCCAATTCCGGAAGCGAGAGTGTTGAAGCGGACGTAAGGATCATCTGGACCGTTGGTGGGAGTCGTTGTAGGAAGAGCTGCTTCAGGAAGCTTGCATCGAACGTCACTGCTCGCTCTCCGAGAAGGTTCTGCATGTTACGCAGGAGTTCTGTCGGTCGGCGGTCGCCCAGATCTTCGGCTGACAAAAGCTCCTGGAAGCGCTTTCGCTCGGAGGCGGTGGTCCGTTCGAGCAAGGCAGTCTTGAGAGCGTCGTACGGGTTTGCAGCGGGGGGCGCGGTGAGAACATCGATGAGCTGGGCGGCAACTTCCTGGGGCAGGACGCTCACCACATGCCGAAACTTGGCCAGCTGGGAGGTGATGGCGCTTAACGCAAACTGGCATTCGACTTGTAAAAACCACACGGTGGGGTTGTGGCTCCAGAAAGGTGGTAAGCGAATGGCGTAGTGATGGATCGACGACGCTGTGGCACCTGCGTTGGGAGGCTCAGTGGGAGGCGGTGGGCCTGCTGATGCATCGGTGGAGCGAACGTGCGCCATGGAACGCTGCAAGTACCGGGTCACCAAAAACTGTGGGCGTGTGGTGAAGAAAGGCAGGCAGCAAAGTAGGAAGCCACAGTTTATTGGGCAGCGCGATCAGTGGCTGCCAGAGGACTGAACTGACTGGCACAGAATGCCAGGGAAGCGCATGTCGCGCGGCGCGTAGCGGTGGCAACTTAGTCTTCGTCGGCTGCCACAGGTCCTAAACAACCTCCGAGTCCACTCAACCGCCAGGATCCCCCTTTCCCCAGACACGGGACAGCCACGCACAGCTATACGTGGGGGTCTCCCTCCTGCGGCGACCCAACCGTGAGTGCAGGAGGGGGCTACTGCGGCTAAGAAGAAAAGCCTCTATGCGGCTAGCCTTGATGTCAAGAAAGCCTTTGACACGGTCAGTCACGAAGCCATATTCGGGGCTATGAAGGGGAGGGGGTTCCCGGACTTCTACATTCAGTTGCTCCGGAACCTGTACAGTAATTGTACAACCTCCTTCTTCTTAAATGGCAAGTCGGACGGCCAGAGAATGTCTGTGAATCAAGCCATTAAACAAGGCTACCCGCTATCCCCATTTCTGTTCAATGCGGTCTTGGACCCGTTGTTACAGAAGGCCAATAAATCTGAATTGGGTGTGTCCGTGGGTGGCCAGAAGGCGGCGGCCATGGCGTTCGCCGATGACCTCTTACTGATGTCAGGAAGCTATGAAGGTCTCAGAACTTTGACTAACGAGACAACTGACTATCTTAAGAACTTGACTTTGACTGTAAATCCCCGCAAAACTCAGTATTTTGGCTGGAGATACAATGGCGTGAGGAAGTGGTTTGACTATACACTCCCCCCATTGAGAATCGATGGATGTTCCATCCCATCCTTACCCAAGGAGATCCCAGTGAAGTACCTCGGGCTGCAGATATACCTGAACAAGCCCCCCAAGGCTAACGATGAGATGGCTGAGAAGATCGTGGCAGTGATCAGAAGGGCGGCCTTGAAGCCGTTCCAGAAGGTCAGGTGTATTAACACCTTGGTATCTACGAGTTACCTATACATACTCTCTAACAGCCTCAATGTGAGATCAGAGGCAGCCCGACGTGATAAGATCATGAGGACCATCACCAAGAATGTGCTCCACCTTCCATCATCATTCCCAAACTCCCATGTGCACATGCCAGCAAGGGAAGGTGGGCTAGGCATGCTACCACTAGAATGGACAGCGGCGACCTGCCAAGCTAAAGCCTACGCAAGGCTAGCCCGAATCGGGCTCCCTTTCGTGGATGCTGTGCTCTCTGAGCCCCTTAAAGACCATCAAGAAAGGCTAGCCCAATATCTGGGCATTCTCATGGGAATCTCTGATAGAGGCGATCTGGAGTTGGCACTGAGAGAGGCTCGCAAGCAGGCTATCGAGAAATCGATCCACACCTATACCAACAAAAGTCTGTTCTCTCACCGAAGCGAGCCTGTTGGAAACCAGTGGTTATACCACGATTCCAGATACATCGCCGATGGAGACAGAATACGAGCTCTCAGGCTAAGGACCGACTTGTACCCGACCAGGGCCCTATCTAATAAACATGCCACTGATCCCAAAGCCATTGAATGCAGGTTCTGCAAGGAGAAGCCGGAGACAGCATTCCACATACTCCAAGAGTGTGAAAGGGTCCACTTACCAAGGGTGGAAAGACACAATTTCATAGCAAAGCAGGTCGTCCGACTGATCAAGAAGTACAATCCCGAGGTGGAAGTGGAAGAAGAGAAGCTGATAACTTCTCAAGATGGAGTCAGGTTGAAACCTGACATAATCATCAAGAAGGGCGATGACGTTAAGATCTTGGACGTTGCCATTGCATGGGACGCCAGCGCATCGACCCTGAAGGAAGTGAACCAAGGGAAAGTACAAAAATACTCATGCCTGAAAGCCTCCTTCCCCGGCAAAAATGTTGAAGTGCACGGTCTGTGCTTTGGTGCGAGAGCTGGCACCTGTGCAAGTACAAGACAGACCTTGAAAGATCTGGGATTTACCAAGAATGATATCGGTAGGTTGGCAGCAAAGGTCCTAGTCGGCAGCCTGATCTGCTTAAGCCGTTTCTTCAAAAAGGTATAGCCCGAGGGAACCCACCAAGACTGCGATACCGATAGAAGCTCTGCATTACGGTTTGCTACCCCTACTGCTGGGGCTTCCAGATGCACTTTGGTGTTAGGTTCTGAGACGGATGCCGATGTAACTTACCCTCCCTGACTCAATCCGACTCACGGCTTGATGAGCGGATTAAGAACAGGTTAGAAGGCTCAACACTGCCGTCCCCTGTCTTTCCAGCAGGGCTAACCAAATGGCCTCAGAGCCTAACGATACACCCTATTTGGGGAAAGAAGAGTTATAGCCAAATAAACGCCATTCTACTCATTCGACGCTTTTCTCCACGTTCGGATCCTGCATCTCAAGCGAAAATTAAAAAAGTATGGTGTAACGGCGGGGGAATATATTGTGTTCTTTGTGAACGGTTTGTCCGCATGGTCTAGTTGCGACCCTCAGCGTTATTCCCGAGGCAGTTCGGTAGTTTAGTTTATGTTTCTTTTACTGGTTTTTGTAAATTGGCAGCAGTCAAACGTCTAACTGTCAATAATCAAAGCGGCGCTCCGCGCTGCGAGACAAGCAGACGCCGACTCTGTTCTCATTCTTTTTACCCCTGTTGGGGACATTAACGTTTTAGCCAAATAAACGCCATTCTACTCATTCGACGCTTTTCTCCACGTTCGGATCCTGCATCTCAAGAGAAAATTAAAAAAGTATGGTGTAACGGCGGGGGAATATATTGTGTGCTTTCGTTTTGTTCGTCCTTTCGTTTTGTTATATTGTTCTTTCGTTTGTTAGACCCTCTTCTTGCCCAATTGAACCAGACCGAGTTCGGTTACCACGCTGGAGCGGCTTCGGCTGCCTCCATGGCCTTCGCTGACGATTTGCTGGTGTTTTCTGAGAACCATTCTGCCTTAACAAAGCTGCTGCAGATAGTTGAGACATATATGCAGTCAGTTGGTCTCACGTTGAACCCTCGGAAAACCCAGTATTTCGGTTGGCGATGGAACAGAGAAACCGGTTGGTTCGACTACGGTGCACCACCTGTGGAAATTGCAGGAGCACGGGTGGATGCTTTGGGAAGAGGAGGTGTTGTGAAGTACCTCGGGGTCTCCTTATCCATCGGTAAGGGTCTTCTGTTGGAGGATAAGTACAGCGACTCGGTGGCCCGGTTGTTGATGAAGGCGTCGTTGAAGCCGCTTCAAAGAATTAAGTGCTACAAAGAACTAGTAGTATCACGCCAGTTATACCTCCTTTCCAACTCCCTGGCTGTTGTTTCTCAATCACAAAAACTCGATAAGTGGCACAGGGCCTTTGTCAAGAAAACAGCTCACCTCCCAGGGTCTTTTCCTAACGTCCTGCTCTGGCTTCCTTACAGGAGTGGTGGTATGGGGCTTTTGCCAGTACTGTGGACAGCTCCAGCAGTCCAGTTGAAGTCTTTGGGTAGACTGCGGCGCCTCGGCAACGTTTTTGTTGACGAAATTTTCAACGAGGTGCTCGGAGGCTACGCCTCGCGACTGTCCACAGTGTTGGGTGTTCCTGACGGTATAGTGCATGGCAAGGAGTTGCAACTGGCCCTGAACGAAAGCAAGAGGAAGTGGTTCAGTGACAGAAAAGGTAGCTATGTCAAGAGGGATCTGTTTGCGTTTGAGAAGGATCTCCTTGGGAACCGATGGCTGCACCCGGACTGCCAGTTTATCAAAGAAGGCGACAAGATCAAGGCCTTGCGGCTCAGGGCAGATGTTTTTCCAACACGTTCTCTTTTCAACAAACACGCCAAGGACCCCACGGCGAGACTCTGTCACCATTGTCACGAGGCCGAGGAGACGCCTTGCCACATCCTCCAGTTCTGCGAACGAGTTCACGGCCCCAGAGTCGAGCGCCACAACTTCATTGCCAAGCAGTTGCAAAGACTTGTTGTTAAGTATTCTCCTGGTACTACTGTGACTGCGGAGAAAGTCTTTACTGTTGATGGTGATCGGCTCAAGCCATACCTTGTATTAGATAGGGGGCATGAGGTAGTGGTGGTGGATGTGGCGATCGCGTGGGACTCCTCTGTGGCCAATCTCGAAAAGAAGGCAAGAGAAAAATATGAAAAGTATGCCTGTTTGGCGCAGCTTTTTCCAGGCAGAACATTCAGAGCAGTCGGGGCTGTCCTTGGAGCCAGGGGTCTGGTCTGTCAATCCATGCGAAAGCTATGTGAGTATTTTGGGCTTTCGAGATCTGATGTGGCGTGGTTGGCGGCCAGAGCCCTGGTGGGTAGTTTGATCTGCCTGAGTCGGTTTGTACGGAAGGTATGACTGGGGCAGCCATCGTTCCTGTGGGGTGTTGCTGATCTTCTTATGGTGTTGCCAAAAATTTCTTATGGGTTTTGCTAGATCTTTAACGCATAGTGTATTAATACACTTTAAGATCTTGCGTCACAAGTCCGAGCGTTTGTTGTGCTCGTTTGCTTATTAATATTCTCAAACATCCTGTGGCAAATACACCTTCTTTTGATCTTCTCAGTGGTGTTGCTAGATCTTCTTCTTGGTTTTGCCAGATCTTCAAAGCTTAGTGTATTAATACACTTTAAGATCTTGCGGTAGCAGTCCGAGAGTTGTTTGTGCTCGGTTGCTCCATTAATATTCATAAACTTCTGTGGCAATATACCTTCTTGAACATCCTGTAGCAAATACACCTTCTTTTGATCTTCTCGGTGGTGCTGCTAGATCTTCTTTGTGGTCTTATTGGACCACATTGGTCTTATTGGTCTTATTGCTTTGTGGTCTTATCTTATTGTGGTCTTTGTGGTCTTTAGCGCACAGTGTATTATTACACTTGAGATCTTTGCGTTGGCATTACGAGCGCTTTGATTTGCTCGTTTGCCCCATTCATAGTCTTGAACATCCTACACCAATTACGCATTCTTGAACATCTAGTAGCAAATGCACCTTCTTTGAACATTATTTAGTAAATACACCTTCCGAGAATTACATACACCTTCTTTGAACACTACGTAGCAAATCCACCCTCTGAGCATTCTTTAACCCTTATCCAAGTAGCAAATACTACCTTGCTGGCTTTTCCCCTCTGATTATGCCATAGGGAAGTGGAGACGAGTTCCCGTGGTTTTGCTAGAGTTGATCGGGACTCCTGTTTTGTATTTTTGTTTTTAATTGAGGCTTGCTACGCTCCACTCTTTTTAGCCTCTTGTTGGGCAAGTTCCTATCTGTATCCCTAATATGTTCTTTTTAACGGTTTTACCCCAAGTCTGGGTCTAAGGCAGACTAGCTCACTGCGCTCCGCGCGGTGAGGCTGCAGATCCCCGGCTCTGCTTTAACCCGCTTGCGGGTACATGTTTGTTTTAGCCAAATAAACGCCATTCTACTCATTCGAAGCTTTTCTCCACGTTCGGATCCTGCATCTCAAGAGAAAATTAAAAAAGTATGGTGTAACGGCGGGGGAATATATTGTGTTCTTTCGGGGGCGTGACTCAGGATTTCGATTGCGTGTGCTGTGCGACTTTCTGAACGCTATCAAATCGAGGTTCTTGGTTTTATCCTGAGTCACGGGCGGTCCGGCCTCCTCGTGGCACCCCCTGGGCAACGGTAGCAGCAGCCGGCGAACGGACCGCCCACGGCAGAAGCCGTAGTAGGAGCGCAAAATCTGTATTTTCAGGTTTTAAGCCTCCCGGGTAGAACCCTAGGAGTGCACCGTTCTTACCTGGCTGGGCGGAGACTTACGGAAGATGGAAGATTGGGAGGTTTCTTTCCCGCCAGGAGAGCTGGTATGTCATATATGCCAGACTCGTGTCACATCCAGAGAGAAATTTTAACGTCACTACCAGGATCATTCTCTTCGAATCCAGTGGCGGTGCAGTCTATGCCAGCAAAAGACTCTATGGACAGCAAAGAGCATGTCATCACATCACTCGAAATGTCGGAAGCGGCAAGAGAGAAACCCTGTCAGAGAGGAAGAATCCCTAATGGATGATATGACCAGAAGAAATGCAGTCATGGACGATCCCAATGTGCGAAGTTTGGACCATGTGGCACCCTCCCCGGGCGGGTCGCGGCCGCCTCTGGTTGGGGCGGGATTGGGCGTGCCCGACTCCGAGACTGAGGCCCCTGTGCAGGCGGCAATGAGTGACGAAACGTCCAATAAAAACAGGGAGGTGGATATCTCTTCTAGTCCCGTGCCTACGCCCAACTTGTCCCAGCTGGCATCTATGCTGGCAGGCGAGGAGTTGACGCCTCCTCTGGGACGTATGTATGTATGTATGTAGTTAGAGGTTTTCTGGCGCAAGGGCTACTTAGGCCAAAGAGCGCCAAGTCACTGATAAGAAAAATTCATGGATTATGTAATGAGTGATTTGTTTAAAATCAGGAAGACATTAAAATGTATGCATATATGTAAAACTTCTAGAGGTGTCTTGTGAAGAGTAAAATACCAATGACGACTAAAATACTTATATATTTCGTAAGATCTTGATACAATCTAAAAACCTTAAAACATTCACGTGGGGTACTATAGGCTCATTGCCAAGCAAAAGCGAGGGATGTAATGGTATGCAATACCGATAGAATCGTGAAAAGTGGGTAAAACGATACTGTTCATACGCTGGGAATGCTATTAAAACGTGAATAACTGTTAAAGGCTCCTGACAGTATTGGCACTCTGGCTGCGGTTGTCCAAGAAGTAGGTGCTGGTGTGTTAGGTGTGTGTGCCCTATTCTTAGTCTGGAAAGTGTGACTTCAAAGAAGCGATTTCGGTGATAGGAACTCTCCCACTCTTTAATTATTGGTTTTACCAAATGCAACTTGTTATTAAGTTCTGTATCCCATGTCAGCTGCCACTGTGATACGAGAGCCCTTTTTAGAGCTGGTCTGTAGTCCTGAAAGGGAATTTGCATAGTTTGCGGAGGAGACAGCTAGCTCATTTCCAGCAATCCCCACGTGGCTGGGGACCCAGCAAAAGTGTATGTCATGCCCTTTTGCAGAGAGTCTGTGAAGGCGTAAAATTAGATTATGAAAGAGAGCATTTTTAGTTTGCTCTTTTGTTTTCATTGCCATCATTAGACTCCTTGAATCTGTGTAAATTACAGTTTTCTTTTTGTTTTCGCTCGATATTCTATCGAGTGCTAAAAAGACCCCATATAACTCGGCCGTATAGACACTTGCTCTTGGGTTAAGGCTAAGGTGCTGCGCATCACCCACTTCATTGACGGCTGCAGCTGCTACCGCGTTTGATGATTTAGAGCCATCCGTGTAAAATGCAGCGAAGTCCCTATAGCTGTGTTTTATTCTCAAGAACTCCTGTTTTATAACAATGGAAGGGGTAGATTTCTTATTGTACTTTTCTAACTTGAAATTGCATAGAATTTCTTTTTTCCTCCATGGCGCAATCTCATTTTGAGGACGAATTATATGTTCTTTTATAAGCTCAACTCCACACTCTTGCGCAAACTGCTTTCCACGAATTGGAAAACTTGGAATGCACCTTGGCTTGTTTTCAAATAGTCTATTCATGTGATCATCTTCCAAAATACCTTGACAAGGGTGGTCTTGAAGTGAGAAAGCTTTTGCCATATAAGACAAGGTTAAGAATTTCCTCCTAAACATTAGAGACGGTTCAACTGCGTCGACATACAAACTCTGTATTGGGGATGTACGGTATGCACCAGTTGCAAGTCTTAAGGCTGAGTGATGAACAGGGTCAAGAGATTTCAGTGTGGACGATCGGGCAGATCCATAGACTATGCACCCGTAGTCTATCTTTGAACGTATCAGTGATCTGTACACACGTAAGAGACACGTTCTGTCTGCACCCGATGTTTTGTGTGAAAGAACTTTCAGGATATTTGATGCCTTCCGTGCACGCAACTTTAGTTTCTGAATATGAATCCCGAATGTGAGTTTTGCATCAAATGTTAAACCAAGGAACTTATACTCTGTTTTCAGTGGAATAGCTTCCCCGCTAAGGAGCAAGTTGGGTTGTGGAGGCAGGCCACGCTTGCGATGAAAACAGACGCAAGCCGATTTCTCAGAAGAAAACCGAAAACCATTCTCATCGGCCCATTTGGTAAGGCGATTAATAGCTACCTGCATTTGGCGTTCACATATAGCAAGGTTGCACGAGCGGAAGCTTATTTGTAGATCATCTACATATAATGAGTATTGGATTGTAGGAGGGATGACGCCAACAACTGAATTGATTTTCAGGACAAAAAGCGTAACGCTCAAGACACTGCCCTGAGGGACTCCGTTTTCCTGTACAAACAGGTCTGATAATGTATTTCCGAGGCGCACACGGAAAGTTCGGTTAGAAAGAAAGTCTTGAATGCAATGGTACATATTTCCTCCGATTCCGCAATTTATGAGGTCTTGTAAAATTCCATACCTCCATGTGGTGTCATAAGCCTTCATTAGGTCGAAAAACACAGATAAGCAATACTGATTCTTAATATGAGCCTCCCTTATCTGCGTTTCCAGACGAACCAGCTGATCAAGTGTGGATCGGCCACGACGAAACCCACACTGAAAGCGGTCTAGCATTTCATTACTTTCGAGAATATATACCAATCTGTTATTAACAAGCCGTTCGAATGTTTTACAAAGACAGCTCGTCAAAGTAATGGGCCGATAACTTTCTGCACAGCTCGGGTCTTTGCCGGGTTTGAGAATCGGAATCACAGTTGCCACTTTCCAATCCTTAGGGATTTTGCCCTCCACCCAAATCCTATTGAAGAATGACAACAGAGCCTGCAGTGAAGGAGGTGGTAGCTTTTGTATCATCTTATAATGGATACTGTCAGGTCCTACAGCTGTTGCTTTGCAGCTCGACAATACTGCCTCAAGCTCCCACATCGTAAAGTCACAGTCATATTCTTCTTTTGTCTTTGGGCTTGAAAGCCTATTTCGTTCAGCCTTTTCTTTGTGCTTTAAGAATCTACTTGTGTACCCAGCAGAACTGGACACTTTGAAAAAGTGTTCACCTAATAGATCTGCCTGATCCTTAAGGGACGTGCTATTTGGATTACTCGTAGAAAGAAGAGGAATTGTAAAAGCCCTATGCTCTCCGTCCATTTTTCTGATTTTTTCCCAAACAGCTTTTGCTGGTGTTTGGCTGTTTATACCACTAACGAACCCTTGCCATGATTTTCGCCTGGCTTGTTTTCTAGTGTAACGGGCCTTGGCTTTTGACCTTTTAAACGCAATCAGATTTTCTGTTGTTGGAGCGCGCTTGAAAGAGTTCCAGGCTTTGTTCTGCGCCTGACGTGTTTTGCGGCACTCTTCGTTCCACCATGGTTTGGGATTTTTACGTAGTCGTCCACTGGACCGAGGGATCGCTTTTGATGATGCATCTATTATGGTGTGTGTAATCGCTTCATTTTCATCATCTACTGATAGGTGCATCAGATGTTCATGATCGATTGTTGCCAGTTCTCTGTATGTGTCCCAATTTGCGTGTTCCAGTTTCCACCGAGGTGGACGCACCTCCAGCGTTGGTGCTAACGATCGTGTTTCTATAAGAATAGGAAAGTGGTCACTCCTATACGGATTCTGAATTGCGGACCAGGTATAGTCCAACGACATTCCTGAGGAAGCTAAAGACAAGTCAATGCATGAAAATGTTTTATGTGTACTGTTATAATATGTAGGGTCACCATTGTTCAAGATGGTGATGTTCGTGGTGTCTAATACTTCCTCAATTAATTTGCCATGTGCATCTCTCCTTTCACTGCCCCAGAGAGGGTGGTGTGCATTTAGGTCTCCCAGAATAAAGAATGGCTCTGGCAACTGATTGATAAGGTCAAGAAAATCGCCTAGTGTGGGATTGCTGCTTGGAGGTATGTAAAGAGAGACTACAGTTGTCAGATTTTTCAGTTGTGCCCTAACAGCCACTGCTTCCAACGATGTATTTAGAGGTATCTCTTTTATGATTACACCAGAGTTAGCCACAATTGCAACACCCCCTCCGGTGCTACCTATGCGGTCCTTACGGTAGACTGTGTGATGTTTAAATAGTTTTGTGTGTGTGTTCAACATGGTTTCTTGCAGACAGAAGATATATGGCCTATGTATATCCAGTAGGGCACAAATATCATCATAGTTTTGAGCAGCGCCACGGCAGTTCCATTGCAATATAGAGATCCCCATTATACACGTAACTAAAGGGACCAACAAATTAAGGGTTACTACCTGAAGCATAACTTACGTTTAAGGTGGCAGCACCCTTTGGGGGACCGGCCTTCGCTGCTCATTGGAAGGGGCGTTAGGCTTAGAGCCTCTACCTCTCCCTTTATCTCTTCTTTCTCTTTTTTCTTTTCCAGGCAAGCTGGATATACTCGATGACGACTTCTGCGACATGCAGTCATCATCATCGACGTCCATACTTTGAGATATCTGGGAAGGAACCTTTAAGTTCCCGTCCCAAACAGACTGTGCGCCATCGACCTTGGACGAGGTCGTGGCTCCTTTGTTGTGGCCAGTCTCTCGATTAGCCACTGGCAACGTGGGAGGCACTTGCGCGTCTCCCACATCCTGCTGGGGGGTGTGGAGTGGAGTCTCAGTTACCTGAAAACAGGTCTGAGTCTCCACAGACCTCCTCGGTGGTGCCACCCCCCTGCGCACCACGTCGGAAAAACTACCTTTCTTTGCAAAGTCAAGCTGTGCTTTTGCAGCTTTATATGTAAGGTTCTGCTCTGTCTTGATTTTAATTATCTGCTTCTCATCTTTCCAACGGGGACATGACCTGGAGTACACCGGATGGTTTCCCTCACAGTTTGCACAATGGAATTCGTTGTTACAGTTCTCTGGTGTGTGGTCCTTCCCTGCACACTTTGGGCAAACAGGATGGCCACGGCAGACTTGTGAACTGTGCCCAAAGCGCTGACACTTAAAGCAGCGCCTTGGGTTTGGGACGTATGCTCTTACATTACAATTAAGGTAGCCGGCTTTGATACTTGAGGGCAGTGAGTGAAGTTTGAATGATAGTATGATATGTTTAGTCGGGATCTCTTTGCCGTCTCTGCGGATGAATATTCGTTTTGCTGTGACGACTCCTTGTTCTTTCATACCTTCTTCAATTTCAGATTCAGAACAGGAAAGCAATTCATCCTCTGAAATTACGCCCTTTACAATGTTCAGTGTACGATGTGTACTGACTGATACAAGTGTGTCCCCTATCTCTGTCAGTGACTGAAGTGCTATGCTTTGCTGCTTCGTATGTACTTCTACTTGGATGGAACCAGAGTTCAGTTTTTTTGCTTGATAGGATTTGCCTATGACCTGTTCAAGAACTTTTGCCACGAGAAATGGTGATACTTTTGCCAGTGAGGTGTTTTCGTCACTTGGCTGAATAATCAAGAACTTGGGGAACCAGGGTTCTGGCGATAGGTCAGTGATGCTCAGTGTCTGTCTCTCGGTGCGACTCCTTTTGAGGAGCCGATCAGGTTTTTTTTGTTTTGATGTATCCATACAAAGAGTGTTCAGATTCAGTGCAGTCGGTGTGTCGCCCACCATCGAGCCCAACCAAGGGAACGTGCCCCGCACGCTAACACGTACCTCTGCACTATACCCTAGTGCAGGTTTCAAAAGAGTGAAAAGACTGCACAAGGTTGGCCCTCGCCGCCAAAGAAGGTGAAAGGGAAAGATGAGAAGGGAGGATAGAAAAGTAGTAAGCAATGAGCGTGGGAGATGGCGACTAAACTGAATAATCCTGGCCGGGCCTTCCAGGACCACCCGTCTATGGGAAGCAGAGGCCAAAGCGGTGTGTTGCTTTACCGGAGGGGCCCCGAAGGGTCCTAACCAACCTCCGGGTCCACTCAACCGCCAGGATCCCCCTTTCCCCAGACACGGGAAAGCCACGCACAGCTATACGTGGGGGTCTCCCTCCTGCGGCGACCCAACCGTGAGTGCAGGAGGGGGCTACTGCGGCTACTGCCGGGCGATGGGGGCGCCAAGTTCCCGACGCCGGGTCCTCTGGGACGGCCTGAGGGGCCATATAACTTCACTCAGCAGACTGAGTCTAGCTATGGGCTTGCTGATCTACCTGTTGGCACAATGGACATACCACCCCTAATGGACGATGGTGGCTCGGTGTCGGGGCCGGGTCTGGCCGGTCCTGTCCCGGCTGGGTTGGTCGGGGCCCCCTCGGGGGTGGTGTCGTATGGTCGATGGACCGAAGCCGAGCTGACACTCATGGCCAGGGCGGAACTGGACCTCAAGGATCATCCCTTCATGAATCAAGAACTCCATAGGAGATACCCCCACCGCTCGCTCCAGAGTGTCCGCATGATGCGACATTCGCAAAGATACAGATGATGATGATGATAATTTGGGTTTTTTTGGCGCAAAAGCCACTAGGGCTATAATGCGCCAAACATCAAGGTAATGTGATGAACCCAGTTAAAAATTGAAATGCTCATATTAAAACAACTTGGCTAGTGGTGGCTTAAAAACACATGAAAGGGTAAGAAAAGAGCTCACTGTAAAATTCACAGTTTGTTAGGATATCCAATGTTTTTTTAAAAATTATGTACTGCAGTAAAAGGAACAATAGCCTCATCACCCAGCAAAAGAGCTGGATGAAGAGGTAAAGAGTAACGATAAAATTCAGTGAAGTGACGCTGACGATAACTTTCATGTAATGGGCATGTAATTAGAATGTGTTGGACCGAAAGGGGCTCTCTGCAGCGCACGCACTCAGGTGGGTCCTCCCCACGCAGCAAAAACCCGTGAGTATGTGTGTCCAACCCTTAACCTGCATCTTAAGACATCTTGTAGCCTATTTTCAAGACTTTGTGAGCGATTTCCTGTTTGAGGCTTCACCAGGTGTAGCTTATTCTGCTCTTGTGTGCTCCAAAACTGCTGCCATTTTATGTTGATAGCATTCATCAAAAATAACCTGAGGCCTTGAACAGGAACATCAAAGACTGTTATGTCAGCTGAAAGTGCAGCTGCAGCTGCACGATCCGCATTTTCGTTACCCTGTATGCCCACGTGGCTTGGCACCCAGCAAAGGGTTAAACGATAGCCCTTGTTAGTTATTGTATTAGCTAGACGTCGTGCTCGCTGCACAAGAATTTTTTTTGTTTTTTGGACTGAACATATTGCCTGCAAAGAGCTGAGGGAATCTGTATAGATGACTGATGACACAATGCAATATTGTAAAATGTAGTTGAGTGTAATGATGATCGCATAAACCTCTGCACTGAATATCGACATGACTTTGTGTAAACGGTGAGTTATTGTGACTGTCCCAGTTACCATGGCGCAAGATACACCAGCATTTGTCTTCGATCCGTCCGTGTAAAACGCCACATGCTTTCCAAAGCTTTCTCTTAAACCCTCGAACTCCTGCTGCAGCACAGCCGTGGAAGTGTCGCTTTTTCTGTACCTGGTCAGTGAAGAGTTGGAATGTGTTGGTGGTTGCCATGGAGGCAGGCTCCCACCAGATTGCAAAAGCGGAGTGTTGTAGTGGGTAAAATCATAAAATTCAACTTCTCGTAAAACTCGCATGCTAAAAGGAGGAACGACTGAAGACTTGCTTAGGAACAGTTGTTCAAAAGACGTCCTTGTAACGCATGAGAGAGCCGCATGTTGTGGATAAGTACGAATCTTCAATGCGTACATGACACTAAGATAAGCTCGTCGCCTTGCTAGAGACCACTCATTGCATTCGACGTATAAGCTTTGAACGGGTGGCGTTCGGAATGCTCCGAGGACCAGTCGCAAGCCCGGATGATGTATAGGATCTAAGCACTTTAGGACAGATTGCCGTGCCGATCCATGAACTGCACATCCGTAGTCCAGCCTGGACCGAACTGTAGACATGTAGATCTTGTACAATGTTTCTCTGTCTGCCCCCCAAGACCTGTGAGACAGAACTTTTAAAAGGTTCAAAGATTTCACACATTTAGCCTTCAATATTTTTATGTGGGGAAGGAAGGTAAGCTTTTTGTCAAAGACTAGACCTAGAAATTTACATTCTGTCCCTACAACAAGATCACTGCCGTTCATTTTAAGTGATGGCTCGGGAGACATTCCTCGAACTTTTGAGAATGGCACACATACGGTCTTGTCTGGGGAGAATTTAAAGCCATTTTCACTGGACCATTTAGTTAGCCTGTTAATTGTGAGCTGCAGCTGTCTTTCGCACATGGCTAGGTTGCAGGAAGAATAAGATATTTGGACATCATCAACATAGAGCGAGTACTTGACTGAAGTGGGTATAACCTTAGCGATAGTGTTCATTTTAAGAATAAATAGAGTAACGCTCAAAACAGATCCTTGTGGAACACCATTCTCCTGTACAAAAGGACGCGAAAGGGTTGTGCCGAGTTGGACCCTGAATGATCTTCCTTGAAGGAAGTCGGCGATGCAGTGGAACATACGACCCCGTATTCCACATGAATGCAACTCAAGCAAGATTCCATATCGCCATGCGGTATCATAGGCCTTTTCAAGGTCGAAAAAAAACAGACACACAATGTTGTTTTCGTACAAAGGCTTCGCGTATGAATGTTTCTAAACGAACAAGATGATCCGTAGTGGAACACCCTGTCCGAAATCCGCACTGACATTGGTCAATGCACTCATTTTCCTCAAGATAGTGTATGAGACGGTTATTCACCATTCGCTCAAAAGTCTCCCCGAGACAACTTGTGAGTGCTACAGGCCTATAGCTTGATGGATTTGATGCATCTTTTCCTGGTTTTAAAAGCGGGATAACGGTTGCAACCTTCCAGCGAGAAGGGATATGTCCCCTTTGCCATACAGTATTAAAGAAATCAAGAAAACTTTCCAGAGAAGTGTTTGACAAATGCTGTAGCATGGAGTAGGTTATTCGATCTGGTCCAGGCGCTGAGATTTTTGATGATGACATTGCCCTTAACAATTCTATCATTGTAAAAGGCATATTGTAAGAATACTTGTCGTCAGCTCCACTAGGAAAATTCTGTTTCTCCTTCTGTTGTTTGATTTTTAGAAGTCGCTACTATAATGCAAGGAGCTCGAAACCCCCTGAAAATGCTCACCAAGAGCCATGGCCTGTTCATCCATGTTCTGACACGTTGTGCCATTTATTTGTAACAATGGGACAGTAAAGCTGGCATATTCGCCCTTGATTTTCCTGAGTCTGTCCCATACAGTTTTTGTGGGAGTCTTCGTACTTAAAGAGGATACAAAATTTCTCCTGGATTCACGTTTTGCTTCTCTTCGTATCCGCCTTGCTTTTGCCCTGGCTTTTTTAAATATCGTGTCTGTATTGTCGTGTCTGATCGTGTCTGTAATCATGTTGCTCATTTGTTCAACAGCCATACCTTGAGTAGAAGACAGTGAAACATCGGCTTCTCTTTGAAACATGCCCCAATCTGCCTCTGATAATTTCCAACGAGGTGGACGTGTTGCAAGGGTATTTGAGGGCAGGTGTAATTTTAAGGTAACTGGGAAGTGGTCACTTCCACGAGGATTTTCATCCACTACCCAGTCTAGCATTTGGAAAATGGATGGGCTACACAGAGAGAGATCTATTGCAGAGAATGTCTGTGTAGCAGCGTTCACATATGTTGGCGTACCAGTATTGAGTAGACACACTGGCCTTGAGAGTAATAGCCGTTCTAACATTTTGCCACGACTATCCGCCCTTGTACTGCCCCATAAGTAGTTATGGGCATTGAAATCTCCCAATAAAAGAAAGGGTGGTGGGAGCTCATCTAATAGACTTTCGATTTGTTTTTGTCCTACCAGGCCTGACGGCGGTAGATATAAGGAACATATGGTTAGGACCCCATGAAGACATATCTGAACAGCAACTGCCTCAAGTGTTGTTTTCAGTGGAAGGTGTTTTGCAGGGATGGTCTTTGATGTGAGAATAGCAACACCACCAGATGCACGTGTTGCGCCTACTCGATCTTTTCGGAACAGGTTCCATCGCCGGAATGTTTGTGTGTGTTGTGGATTCAGATAGGTCTCTTGCAATGCAAAACAGAGTGCATCGTACCTGTCCGAAAGATCATTGACATCGTCAAAATTGGAGAGCAGCCCTCGACAATTCCACTGAAGGGTCGCCATAATAGAGAAAATTAGGGAGATGTGTACAAGACATGTCTGCACTATGAAGAACAGTGTACTGTTTGAGGAAAGTTTCATTATTTTTTCTTTGGGGCCATTATTGGCTGTCTCGGAGTTTTCTTCCGAGCAGCCGCTAGTTCTTTTGGAGATATATCAGGAAGTGAGCCACTTCGTGAAACATCTCCCTTAGGCTTCCTTTGAGATTGTGAGCTCACGCTCGTGAATGAGCCTTGCGAGCTCGTGTCATCATCGCATTCCATGGAGCTTGCCTCCACAGTTTGCGATGATGACGGCGGCGTCTGTGAAAATGACGCCACAGAAGAGGATTGCGAAACTTTTGTTACTGTTACGGGAGGTGGTGTTTGAGAAAGAGGTGTATGTGTTTCTTCACTTTGTGTTGACTTTTCTGTCTGCGTTGCACATGAAATCATCTTTGGTTTCTCTTTAACGACAGATGAAAAGGATTTCTGGAACAGGAAGGGAGATGCCTTCTTCCTTGCTTCTGGATAACTTAGTTTCTGTGTAACTTTGATGTGCATAACCTCTTTCTCAAACTTCCACTTTGGACAAGACCTAGAGTATGAAGGGTGGTCACCTGCGCAGTTGACGCAATGATCCGGCCCTCTGCACTCCTTAGAGTTGTGGTCCTGCTTGCTGCAGCGGGCACAGCATGCAGAACCTCTGCAAGTATCGGAAGGATGGCCAAAACGGTTACACTTGAAGCATCTGAGTGGATTAGGGATATATGGCCGCACCTCTGCGGTCAGATACCCTACCTTCAGCCTTTCTGGTAAAGTCGGGCAGTCAAATGTGAGGAATGTGTTGCGTGTCGTTATGTACTCATTGTTCTTCCTGATTTTGATTTTTCTTACGTCGATCACTTTTTGGCTTTTCAGATTTTCAAGAATCTCTTCTGACGGAACATCAATGAGTTCAGCTAACGACACAACACCACGGGAGGTATTCAGAGTCCTATGTAAAGTTGATGATATTTTGATATCGAGCATCTGCTGTGTGTTCAGAATTTGCTCACAGTCGGCTTCCGAGGTACATTTAAGCAATAAGTCACCTGATCTGAGGCGCTTAATTTCAGTCACATTTTTTGACAGCGATGCCACCGCCTTCTCAATGAAAAACGGTGACATTTTTCCAAGTGGAGTGTTCTGTTCATAATCAGTGCTTGCACTGGTAACGACAACGTATTTTGCTTGAAAGGCGTCGAACGCCTGTTTGAAGACTTCGGTCCGCGGGCGCTTGCCGCCCGCGATCGAGGAGGAAATAGAATTTTTAACCATATGGGGTGTAAGAAAATGAATGTTCCCATTGGTCACCCACACTTCACATTCATACATGTGGGAAGGTTCCGGAGTTTTAAGGAAAACCCATCGGCCGGAGCTTGACCAAGACCCCGACCACCACCGTTCAAGGTTTCTGACCCTTCACTTTGCATCCCCTCGGCACGGTACGGATAACACCTTAGGACTGGGGGCTGGGGTCCGTGGTGGCGCCACTCACCAAACACCAGCCGAAGCCGGTGCCCCCTGCGGGGGAAAGATACAGAGGGATACTGCGAGACCTGCAGGAGCGAGAGCGGCAGACCCGGTCGATATCTCCTATAAGGAAGGAGGTCCCATGCACACGGTCTGCACTGAGTGTAGAGGACCGTGGAAACACCCTATCGACGGCTTCATTGCCCGAAGAGTTGGTCAATAGAATTCTTGGAGGCCCTCTACAAGCTCAAGACATCGACTCCGTTTATGAGGTGTATGGTGTAGTTCGTGCTTGTCCACGTGGAAAGAAGAATGCAGGCGCCAGAAGAGGCTCGGAGCCTAAGACTGCTCGTGGACGACGCCACAAAAGATTTCGAGAACACCAGAGGTTATATGCTAATGGACCGAAAGTATTATGCCATGATCTTATGGCGGAATAAAGTGACAGCAGAGTTACTCTATCAATGCTCCATGAAGAGTTTGACCCGATCTTCTATGCTCCTTCTCCTAGAGACGTCCAGGTTCCTCCGGTCCGTCAACCGATGCCAGTTCCAGTAAGAGCCATAGAAGCGGAGGAGGTGGAGGGATGTCTCTCGGCAATGAGGCAGTGGTCCGCCCCCGGACCCGATGGGATAACCGTGGAAGCACTCAAGAAGATCCCTGTTGAAGTTGTAGCTGAGATCCTTAGCAACTTTCTTCGGAATGGCTGTGTGCCGCCTAATCTGAAGGAGTCCAGGAAAGTCTTTGTGCCGAAAAGAGCGAAACCCAATGGACCTGGAGATTACCGACCCATAAC
This sequence comes from Ornithodoros turicata, assembly GCF_037126465.1. Lineage (NCBI taxonomy): Eukaryota > Metazoa > Arthropoda > Arachnida > Ixodida > Argasidae > Ornithodoros > Ornithodoros turicata. The sequence continues at coordinate 4,358,851 of NW_026999314.1, forward strand.
TGTGTCACAGCTACTTCTTAGGCTGTACACCAAGGTGCTCCTGCATAGATTTGCTCCAACCTCAAAGTTCCATGACCTGCAGAACGGGTTCGTGGAAGACAGGAGCACATCCAGTAATCTTCTGCTACTTCAAGGTTTGATGAGATTTGCCAAGCCACACCACAGGCCTTTCTATGCGGCAAGTTTAGACTTGAGAAAGGCATTTGATATGCTGAGCCACCACGCAATATTCAAGGCGCTCAAGGGGAGGCAGCTCACTCAAGACTACATCGAAATTCTCGAAGAAATGTACGGCAGTTGTACTACGTCATACTGGGTGGACGGCAGCACTGATGGCATCAAGATTCCGGTCCGAAGGGGAGTGAAGCAGGGGGACCCTTTGTCCCCCTTCTTGTTTAACTGTGTCCTGGCTCCGCTGCTACATCAACTCAACACATCTGGGCTAGGCTTTCAAGTTAGGCAGACTTCAGAGTCAGCTATGGCCTTCGCCGATGATATCATCCTATTCTCCGATGACAGAGCGGCGCTGCAAGAGCTCGTACGCATCACGGAAACTTACATGAACCAGGTCCATCTTCAGATTAATCCTCAGAAGACACAGTATTTTGGCTGGACTTGGTCCAGTCAAAGCGACTGGTTCAATTACGATATTCAGCCGCTTTACGTCTGTGGGAGCGAGGTCAAGGCCAAGCCAAAGGAGGAGCCAGTGAGATATCTGGGCCTTAACTTGTTTGTTCATAAGGCACCTACGGTGAACGACACCAAGACAGAAGACCTGATGGAAGTGATCGACAAGGCGGCCCTGAAGCCTTTTCAGAGGCTTCATTGCTTCAAAGAGATAATAGTTCAGCGGAGGTTATATACGCTTGCCAATTCCATCAACATTTTAGCCCAAGTAGAAAAACTGGACGCAATCCACGTCAAGACGGCTAAAAGGTATCTCCATCTACCTGGAAGCTTCCCTACGGCACATGTATGGATGCCAAACAGAAGAGGAGGTCTGGGAGTGACGCAGTTGGCCTTTACAGCAGTCGCGGCCCAGATCAAGGCTCTCGCCAGACTCCGTTTAGGCAATTGCTTCATCGACGAGCTGGGCAACGAGCTCCTGGGGGCCCACCTGGATTCGCTTTGTCGGCGTGTTTGCATACCGACGGGAATTACGGATGTCCGGGAACTACACAGAATACTGCGGGAAGCGCATACTCGGTGGGCGAATGACATGAAGAGAAGATACACCAACAAATCAATCTTTGCGCACGTGGTTACAACCCAAGTCTAAGCACATGAAAGAGGGTGATAAGATTCGAGCGCTCCGTCTGCGGACAGGAGTCTACCCATGTCGAGCCCTCTATAACAAGCACGCCCAGGACCCTAGTGCGAGACTTTGTCATCATTGCCGGGAGGCAGAGGAAACACCCGCCCATATTCTGCAGTATTGTGAGCGTGTGTACGGGCCACGCATAGAGCGCCACAATTTCGTGTGTCAACAGATGGCCCGCCTTATCCATAAGTACAATCCTTCAGCGACGGTGCGTCAGGAACAAGTGTTCACAGTTGCAGGAGCAAGGCTCAAGCCTGACTTGGTCGTTGAAGATGGGGATAAAGTCTTCGTGGCGGACGTGGCCATCTGTTGGGATAGCTCTCTGACTACACTCGAGCAGAAGACAAGAGACAAAGTCAACAAGTATGAACCTCTGCGTAACCTGTTTCCCGGCAAGGAAGTTCATGTAGAGGGGGTGGTATTCGGGGCCCGGGGCCTGACATGTGGAACAACAAGAAGATGATGATGATGATGATTCAGGTTTTCTTGGCGCATAAGCAACGAAAGCCATAATGCGCCAAGACAATGATAAGGAAAGTACTGTTAAAAGTATAGCGATTCAGCTAAGATAAAACTGTACAGTTAGAGAATAAAAGGACATGGAGCTAAAACTACAATGCGTTTAAAACACCAACGTCTTCAAAGAAACTAAACACCCGTTCAAATGGCAGAAGAGCCTCATCCCCCAGCAAAAGGGATGGATGTAGAGGTGTGTGGTATCTGTAGAGCTCATGGAAATGGTGAAGTCTGTATGTTTCATGTGATGGACATGTAATAAGCATGTGGAGGACAGACTTTATCTCGTCGCATCGAGTGCAATGTGGAGCCTCTTCATTGCAGAGGAGGTGACTGTGGGTCAAATGAGTGTGCCCAATTCTCAACCTGGCAGAAACAACTTCCTGAAGACGACTGTTAAAAATCTGTGTCGGTTTAACAATGGTGGGCTTAACCAGGTGAAGTTTGTTGGTGTGTAGTGTATCCCAGTGCTGCTGCCATCTGCTATTTATGGCCCTCATAAGTGTAGGTCGGAGGTCTTGGGACGGTACAGCAAATGGATTCACCTCAGATGAAAGAGCACCTGTAGCAGCCGCATCAGCAAGTTCATTCCCGGGTATACCCACATGACTGGGTACCCAGCAGAATGTTAAAGAGAGACCCTTTTTAATTACTTTACCAGCAAGGCACTGTGCCTTCTGCACAAGGAGGTTTTTGGACATCACTATGTTGCCTATTGCTTGAAAAGAGCTCAGAGAATCTGTGTAAATGACTGACGACTTGGTGTGACTTTCTAAGATGCAGTTCAGTGCGAGGATTATTCCGTATACTTCGGCATTAAAAACGGAGAGCATGTGAGGTAGACGATATGACTGTGTGAGTCCATTGGTTACCATTGCGCATGAGACTGAGGTGCGTGTTTTGGAACCGTCAGTGTAAAAAGCTCTGTGTTGCCCAAGACTTTCTTTAAGGGACTCGAACTCCTGCTGGAGCACAACAGGTGGTGTGTTCTGTTTCTTAAACATAGTCAGGGAGCTATTGAAACATGGAGGTGATTGCCACGGCGGGACCCGAGGACTAGCCTCTACTATGGTGAAATCATTATATGGGAAACTGTAATCCTCACATCCCTGAAGAACACGCATGCTAAATGGGGGAACAACGCTGGGCTTATTAAGAAACAGCTGTTTAAAGCGCGTGCCTCCAATGCAGGTAATAACTGGGTTATTGGGATAACCTCTTACCCTCAAGGAGTACGAAACAGATAAGTAAAACCTCCTTCTTTCGAGTGACCATTCGTTGCTCTCGACATAAAGGCTTTCCACTGGCGACGTGCGGAAAGCACCAGTTATCAAACGCAGTCCCTGATGATGTACTGGGTCTAAAATCTTCAGGACAGATTTCCGCGCAGACCCAAAAACAACACATCCATAGTCCATTCTAGACAGCACTGTGGACACATAAACCCTGTGCATGGTGTCACGATCTGCTCCCCAAGATTTGTGGGACAGCACCTTCAACAGGTTAAGTGACTTCATGCATTTTGTTTTAAGGCTCTTGATGTGGGGTAAGAAAGTGAGCTTGCTATCAAAGATGACCCCAAGAAATTTGTGTTCACCCCTAACAGCAAGGTCCTGTCCGTTCAGCTTAAGAGTAGGTGAAGGAAACAGCCCTCTGACCCTCGAGAAGTGAACACATACGGTTTTGTCATGTGAGAACTTGAACCCATTCTCGAGAGACCATTTGGTAAGTTTATTTAAAGCTAGCTGCACCTGTCGCTCACATGTTGCTAGATTCGTGGAAGAGAAGGAAATCTGAATGTCATCCACGTACAATGAATAAGACATGGAAGGCGGAATTATGCTAGCTACTGAGTTGATTTTCACGAGAAACAGAGTGACGCTAAGGACAGATCCCTGCGGCACCCCGTTTTCTTGGATGAAAGGACGGGATAGTATCATTCCAAGCCGTACTCGGAATGTCCTGCTTTGAAGGAAGTTTGTTATACACCTAAGAAGGCGCCCCCTGATTCCGAAAGAGTATAGATCTTGTAGAATGCCATACCGCCAAGTGGTGTCATATGCCCTTTCAAGATCAAAAAATACTGACAGGCAGTGTTGTCTTCGGACGAACGCTTCACGAATCATTGTTTCCACTCGAACGAGGTGGTCTGTTGTGGAACGTCCAACGCGAAAACCACACTGTAGTTCTGAAAGGCACTTATTTTCCTCTAGGAAATGGACGAGTCGAGCATTGACCATACGCTCAAACGTTTTGCCAATGCAGCTCGTGAGAGCGATTGGTCGGTAACTGGACGGGCTAGAAGGTTCCTTTCCGGGTTTTAACAGAGGAATTACAGTTGAAATTTTCCAGGCTGAGGGTAATGCACACTGGGTCCAAACTTGGTTAAAAAACTTGAGTAAAAGCTCTTTAGATGCATCAGACAGATGACTCAACATAGAATACATCACCCTGTCTGGGCCTGGTGAAGTTGCTTTTGTACACTTTAAGGAACGATGAAGCTCAATTTTCGTGAAAGGTTGATTATACATAAGATTGTCTCCAGAATGCATTGGAATTTTCCTCTTCTCTGCACTACTCTTTAATTGAAGGAACTCACTGGTGTAGTTGCAGGAAGAGGAAACGCTTTCAAAATGCTCACCGAGAACGTTGGCTTGTTCCTGTAGGCTTTCACATGGCTGACCATTCACTACTAAAAGAGGGGTAGCGCGGCTCATGTGTACACCTCTGATCTTATGAAGGCGATCCCAAATAAGTTTAGAAGGAGAATTGGAAGACAATGATGATACGAAGCTCTGCCAAGAGGACCGCTTGGCTTGCTTGCGCGTCCACCTTGCTTTGGCTCTCGCCTTTTTAAAGAGAACAAGGTTTTCACTGGTGGGGTATCTCCGAAATCTACCCCACGCCCGATTTTGGGCTTTTCGTGTTTCTTCACACTCCTTGTTCCACCAGGGTTTTGGTCGCTTAGGCAAGCGACCAGAAGTTTCTGGAATACATTGTGTTGCTGCGTCAAGGATGACATTAGTTATGACGTGGTTTGCTTCGTCAGTTGTCATCCTATCAACAGGGATTAAAGACAGGTCGCATTTTTCCGAAAAAGTGTTCCAGTCGGCTTGTTCAAGTTTCCACCTGGGGGGACACGTTGTCAAGATATGTACTTGAGGCAGGTACTTCAATACCACTGGAAAGTGGTCACTTCCCAGTGGATTCTCTTTCACTGACCACTCTAAGTCTCCAAAAAGAGATGGACTACATAGAGAAAGATCTAATGCTGAGAAAGATTGTGTAGCAGAATGTACGTACGTAGGTGACCCTGTATTCAAAAGACAGATGGAAGATGATAGCAAGACCTTTTCTATCATCTTTCCCCGACAGTCGGTCCTTGTACTACCCCAGAGTGGGTTGTGCGCGTTAAAATCGCCTAAAAGAATGAAAGGATTTTGAAGTTGGCTACATAGGTCTTCTATGTCGTTTTGCGTGATGGATGCTGTTGGGGGTAGATAAACGGAGCAGACAGTGATTACTCTGTCCAGGCACACCTGCACTGCTACAGCCTCCAACTGTGTGTTGAGGTTAACTACCTTGGCTGGAATAGACGCTCGTGTGACAATCGCCACACCTCCAGATGAACGATTCGTGTCATTTCGATCCTTTCGGAATATGTTGTGTCTACGTAAAGGAGTTGGAGAGGTAGTATTCAAATAAGTTTCCTGTAGACAAAAGCATGCTGCATTATAGGTATCGAAAAGATCATTTACGTCATCTAAGTTTGAAAACAAACCTCGGCAATTCCATTGGAGAAAATGGTTCATAGTCGCGCTTATTCCAAGAAGAAAGAAAACGAAGCGCAGCACTTGGTTATGCCGACTAAGTAACACTTGTTTCATTTAGGCGGTTGGACCCTTCGCGGGGGTGGCTTCTGTGGTTCACCTGTCTTTACTCCTCTTCCTCTGCCTTTTTCTCGTTTTTCTCTTGGATGCATTTCAGGGAGGCTTGATGATGACTTTTGCGACATTCTGTCGTCATCATCAACCTCCATGCTCTGAGTGCTTTTTTGGGTGGGGGTTGTCACGCCTCCGTCCCAAATCGACTGCAGACCATCGGCTTTAGAAAGAGCCGTGGCTGCTTCTTTTTGGCCAGTTGGACGGCTGACCTCCGTCGCAGCTGGAGACACCTGAGTGCCCCCAGCTTCCTCTTGGGGAGTGTGGGGTGGAGGCTCAATAACCTGCGAGCAGGTTTGAGTCTCCACGGATTTCCTCTGTGGTGCCACTCCCCTGCGCACCACTTCGGAGAAACTGCCTTTCTTTTGAAATTCGTGTTGCGTTCTAGCCGCTTTATAGGAAATATTCTGCTCTGTTTTGATTCTGATTACTTCTTTCTCATCTTTCCAGCGTGGGCATGATCTTGAGTATACTGGATGGTTACCTTGGCAGTTAGCACAACGGTATTCATTACTGCAAGACTCTCCTGTGTGGTCTTTGCCAGCGCACTTTGGGCATGTCAGATGTCCGCGACATGCAAGTGAGCTGTGCCCAAAACGCTGGCATTTGAAACAACGCCTCGGATTTGGCACGTAGGGTCTGACATTACAACTCAGGTAACCTGCCTTTATGTTAGTGGGTATCGTGTGCAGTTTGAAGGACAGAATAATGTGTTTTGTGGCAATTTCCTTGCCGTCCCTTCTGATCGTGATTCGTTTTGCGCATATTACGCCTTGCTCACTCAAACCCTCTTGAATCTCAGCCTCTGTACATTCGATCAGCTCGTCCTCCGAGATCACGCCCTTCGTCATGTTCAGTGTACGATGTGTGGTAACAGTTACAGCAACATCCCCAACGTTTTTCAATGTTTGCAATGCAGTGCTTTGTCGTTGGTTCTGAACTTCAACCTGGATGTCCCCAGTGTTCAGTTTTTTTGCCTTATATGATTTTCCTATGACTTTTTCCAGCTCCTTTGCCACGGCAAAAGGGGAGATTTTTGTCAGTGATTTTCCGCCTTCATTTGACTGAATGACAAGAAACTTGGGGAACCAGGGACCTGGGGTATGGTCAAGAAAATTCTGCGTAAGCCTTTCGGTGCGGCTCCTTTTCAGGTGCCGATCAGTTTTTTTGGAGTTTTCGTTATCCATATATTTTGGTTTTCCATTCAGTGCAGTAGGTGTGTCGGCCACCACCGACCCCAACCAAGGGAACGTGCTCTGCACACTAACACATCCTTCTGCACTATACCCAAGTGCAGCATCAACGGAGATTGAAAGAACTGCCCAAGGTTGACCCTTGCCGCCAAAGAAGGTGAAGAGAGGAAAAAGAAGATAGTGAAGGGAGTGGAGAAAGAAAAAGCAATGAAAGGTGAGATGGCGACTAGCTGAATAATCCTGGCCGGGCCTTCCAGGACCACCCGACTATGGGAAGCAGGGGCCAAAGCGGTGTGTTGCTTTCCCGGAGGGGCCCCGAAGGGTCCTAAACAACCTCCGGGTCCACTCAACCGCCAGGATCCCCCTTTCCCCAGACACGGGAAAGCCACGCACAGCTATACGTGGGGGTCTCCCTCCTGCGGCGACCCAACCGTGAGTGCAGGAGGGGGCTACTGCGGCTACTGCCGGGCGATGGGGGCGCCACAACAAGAAGAGTGTGTGGAACATTTGGGCTAACTAGAAGCGATATATCCTGGTTGGCATCGCGCGTTATAGTCGGCAGTCTTATCTGTCTTTCCAGATTTGTGCGAAAAGTTTGACTCCGTTAATTTTAGTATGTTTCTTTTTCGTTCTCCGCTCAGGCCCGTTTTTAGGAGAGGCCAGTCCGGTTAGTTAATGTTTTTATAAGTTATTTTCACCAGGGCCCTACGAACGGCACTTGGTGTCAGTACAGCGCGGCCCTCATGGGTTCGTGTGACATACAATGCCGGGCTTGGCCTAGCTTTTAACCCTGTTAAAGAGGGACAGTATTAGTTTTAGCCAAATAAACGCCATTCTACTCATTCGACGCTTTTCTTCACGTTCGGATCCTGCATCTCAAGAGAAAATTAAAAAAGTATGGTGTAACGGCGAGGGAATATATTGTGTTCTTATTTTGTTCTTGGGGGATGGATGCCAAGGTTCCCCCAGCGATTGGATTGTTCGTGATTGCCAGTAGGGTTATTTGCTCGCAAGTTTCTTTGCTGCTGCTTCTTTAGTGTTCACCTTGGCATCCCGGCGGACCCACGTCCTCGTCGTACCCCCTGGGCGTGGGCCAGGTTTGTCTGGCTCCCGGCTAAGAGGTCCGCCAAAGGGGTTTTACCCCGTGTGTGTGGGAATTGTTTGTACTCTTTCCTTGATTGGGCTAGGTATATCGCCTAGACCCTTTCCACACACCCACCCCATCCACTACTTTTAGCCCCTTGCTCCGACACCTCGTTTCCTGATGGATCGCCGAGTGGTACTGTATCCTCCGGCTGACCTTCAATGTTCATTATGTCGTCTTCCGTCTACTTCTAGAACTGCATTTCAACAACACTTTGCAGAGACACATGGTGTCCAGTTGATCTGGAAGTGTTCAGTATGCCAGATCAAGGAGTTCGAATTGGTCCGTTCTGTCTCTTCGCATGTTACAAAATGCTCTAGAAGAAGACCAGCATCTCAGCCGCATGTTGCGGCTGTGTCTGCGCCAAACGCTAGTCCCAGTACGATGCCCATGTCTGCTCCTCCTTACAATTCTACTCAACTTGGAGGTAATTCCTGTCCCACGGTGGCTCCTCCCTGTAATTCAACTCAACCAGGAGGAAGTGCGACTGCTGCCACGCCCGATGTCATTATATCCCATGGACGATGGAGCGAATCCGAGCTAAGAGCGCTAGCGAATCTCGAGGTCACCCTGGGAGACCATCCTTTCATGAACCTGGAACTATCAAAAAGATTTCCAACGAGGACCAACGAGGCATCAAAAGCGCTATAAAGACATTCTGAGAGTGGCGAAGCAAAACCCCGTCATCGCCAGGATGACAGCAAGAGCGGTGTCGGCTGTGACCTCTGCTAAAGTGACTCCAGCGTCCGCCCCTGGCATGACGTCCACTCAAGCCATTCAAGCTAGCATCCGGCCTGATTCGTCAATTCAGGTTTCTGCTCTAACGAATGTCCAGGATCGTGTACAAGATACAGTTCCAGTTGGTCTTCCACAGGGCCAGTCTCAAACCTATGTAGCGCCTGATTGGCAACAAGGCTCGGACTCGAGTACTTCAAGGGTGTCTCGGGGCGATGAGGAGCTTGGTCGCGGTGATGCCGGCTCCTTCCCCGGGGATGGATCGGGCGTGCCCGCGGGCGCGGCTGATCCCTTGGACATGTGCCGCCATGATGATAGTTCTTCGACCACCAGCACGCCTGAGACTTTTACGCCCATTCCACCTGGGCTAAATAGTGATTCCGCGTCATCGGAATCCATGGATATCTCCATGCTAGCTGACATGCTAGCGAGTGAAGGGTTAACCCCTCCTGGCCCAATGCCTTATGGCATGGGACGACTCAATGGTGGCGTATCTTCAGAAGGTGAGATCCGTGGTGATCTTCATCCTGTCTCAGTGCAAAATGTTGAATCCGACGACGTCGGCAATGTTGGTGTAAATGGCAATGTGTCTGGGGTGTTGGCGGCGCCTGCGGGCTGGTCCGGCCCCGCTCCGGGTGGGGCATCGGCGGCTCCGCGGCGGGCTCCGATTCGTCAGGAGTTACCCACGACCTCGGACGTGGACGCTGTGATACAAGATTTTCGGGAGGCAGGAATTTGTGATACTTCTTTAGCAGATCGGGTGGCTACTGGGCCCATCTCTATGAAGGACCTTTCTGACATTTTCTCACACTTTGGACTCTCTGCTGGCATAAAGCCATTTCGCAGAAAACAACAGACTCCTGCGAGTGCGCCTATCCCTAAAAATAGGAGTGAGAGGAAGCGCGCAAAATTCAACAAGCATCAACGGCTTTATCGGCTTGGTCCAAGAATCCTTCTTCATCAACTTATGCCTGAACAAGAAGACGAATCAGTGTCTATTTCCATCAAAGACATTCACGATTTTTATGATCCTCTTATGTCAGCCTCTACGAGGCATTGTGGAATTGAACTGCCTTCGGCCTCTAAAACATCTGTGGATGTTTCGCTTTTTGAACCTGAGGAGGTTGCGTGGGCCCTCAAGGGTATGGACAGCAAGGCTGCACCTGGCCCCGATCGAGTCACGGTTAGTGACATTCGTGCTTTGCCTAGGGGGATCCTCTGCCACATCGTCAATAACTTTTTGGTTTACAAAAAGATCCCTGACGAACTAAAACAATCCAAGACGGTGTCGATCCCCAAGAAGAAATCGCCCAGGACTGCGGCGGATGTCAGGCCGATAACGATGTCGCTCATGTTGTGCCGTCTGTACGCTCGCATGTTGCTGCGCAGGGTTTCGGGTGGCAATGCCTTTCACCCCTTGCAGGGTGGGTTTCAGGAGGACCGAGGTACGAGTACCAATCTGCTGGCCCTCCAGGCAATTATGAAGACGCTTAAAAAGCAGAGGAAGAGTTTTTACGCCGTCAGCTTGGGCGTAAAAAATGCCTTCGATTGCGTGTCGCACGAGGCAATATTGGCAGCTGTACGGGGCAGAGATGTCCCTGATCACTACAGGTTGGTGTTGGAGGATTTGTACAAAGGGTGTTCCACCATGTTTTTCTGGAACGGAGGAACGGACGGAAGTAGGGTGCCTGTTACCCAGGGCATTAAACAAGGGGACCCCCTTTCGCCGTTCCTCTTTAAAGGTCAGCTATGCCGATATCCCAAATAGTCGAAACGGTTGTGATATTCTGAAAGCCCACATCCAGCTCTCCCCAAAATACACCTTCATTCTCTCAGTTCGGTACAGTACCATGTCAAAAAAATAGGTAATTCATTCCGAAACACACATGGGCGCAGCCATTTTTATGACGTAGATGCACCCGAACGGGCATTGAGACGTGTACGCGCCTTCGTACTTGTCAGTGGATTTCAGCTACGGCTTCTCGCCGCTTCACGTATCTGTGCTTGAAGATGGCGGACAGCCGGGTTCCACCGTTCCGTGACAAGTAAACAGTGCAGCAGCTGCGAACTTATTCGCGAACCAACCTCTGTGCGATGTTGTGACTGGAATTCGTCGTTTGTGTTTTGTGAGCACGTACAATTTGTATCAAGTCGCGTCTGCGTTAGCCCCTTTACAGCACTTGCCCATTGTAGAGGCTGACGTTTCGACAGCCGTGTCAGCAAGAAAATGCCGACAGCGTTTTATTACTGCAGGAAAATTGTGCTATGTATTTGAGAAACCGCATACTGCTATGGGACAAGTTTTACGTACGATTTATCAATGTGCAACAGCGTCGACGATGGTATGTAACGACGAAAGACGTAAAAAGAAATACAAATCACATTTTAAACTTTTTGTGGGATTCTGTGCATTTTCCAGAAGCTTTCTTTGAATCACACACTCCCATGTCACGCTGCGTTGTGTGGTACGCTACAAACTACTGCATTTTATGTCTAACATCTGGATATTGTTTGTAATGAACACCGTCGCACAAAAACATGCACACGAAAGCTCCAGTAGCCATGTGGTTGCACACTATGCAGACGCAAAAGAAGTACCAGAGCACATATTGCCACTTAGAAATGTGGTGTCTGAAGAGTTAGGGCATAGCATAGATCCTAGAAATCAGGTGCACCTTATCCTTCTGTAGAGTGCTCTTTCAATTCACAACTCAGCCCATGGGGTGTAAAAGTGTCAAAGGCAATTATGTGACTTGTCGTCCTGGGTGACATCACTGGCCAGCCTCGGGATTAATTCCGTGCTCAGGAATTATTGTACAAATCACTTTGTATGTAGGACGTGATAAGCAATATGTAAGTTGCAACCTTGTCTGCAGCATTCTCGATTGCCTCTTACCTTTACAGTTCGAGACACGTTACCAAACCATTTGCAAAGGGCACTCTTACAGGGGCCGTGTAACGTGAGTTTTTAGTTTATAAAATTTATAAAAATATAAGTATACAATATGTAATATGAAATTTATATAAAATCAAAAATAACATTTATAAAAAATTTATAAAAAATAAATAAAAAGGTTTCATGGAAGCAATCCGTTAGCATACCCATTGCACATTAAGCACAATTATATATACCTGGACATCGTCTAATTAATCTTCTGAACCATATGTGTGGCTGCATACGAATTTTTTTATGCGCAACCTCTACCTTCCTATTCCTACATGTGCACACGAATAACAGTGCATATATGTGAAGTGGCAAAAAGCAACGCTAGACTCTACCATCATTGTGCCCCTTTAACTTTTCTACATTTATGTCTGGTGAACAGGGAATATCTCACTAGAAAAGAAGACATTTGTGCATTGTTTGGCAAGCAAATAAATATATTTATTTACATTTTCCATAAATCAACAATGTTGTGACCTGGTGCAAACATTAATGTCAACAAGTAAAGTACTTACAAATTATTCCTATGTGCTCAAATGCAGATATGACAATTCTGTTTTTGTACCTCAGCACAGTACAGTTTCAAAATTAACAAACTGCACAGCATCAGCAATCTTAAAGTATCTGAAGAGGGGAATCACATAAAGCTCCAATAATAGACTGTGCAAACAAAGCTAAAAAAACAATGTACTTCAAGAAAAATCTGAATAATCGGTTGCAGTGATGATATGTACTACTATGCACAGTTCATGAATGGAACATGTTACCTCATTGCATTGCCTCCATGTGAGCACTAGAACAGGCAGCTTTTTAGGTCGCTCTTTCCGTGTTTTTCTATTGTCTTCTTTTGTTTTCTGTTTTTGCAATAGCAAGCATGGCCATAGTGAATCACAAGCAACCAAGGACAGGATGAGACATCTACAATGCGACTGCTAGCTCTAAACTGATATATTTATTAGCAGACTCTGGAATATACACACATATGCTGCTAAGAAAATGACAATTTAACCAATAGAATAAAAGACAAGAAAAAGTGTTATATATCTTCCCCTCTCCTCATTCTATTTCACAGGCAGCCCTAGTATCATTCTGAGTGTGTCCGTGCGTTCCCTTTGAGATAACGTATCTCTGACAGAAGCAAATCCAACAGCGGACTGCTTACGGATGCAACTATCTTGGATTTCTCTAACCACTTCTTATTTAACCGCTGGCTTGAGCTGTGTGTTCTGGAAATTTAGGCAGCATCCAGAGTCCCTGCAATGTGTTGCCATGTTTCTCGAGGGCCTGTGTTTCACTATGGCTCTCAGATACAAACTACCCCATTTCAACACAGTAGAAAACACAGATTTGTAAATAGCATCTGTTGATTGCACTGTACATACCCCCCACATAAAGGATCATAGTGGATACTACATCTTGTGCGATAATGTCAGGAACACAAAAAAGCTAGATTTGAAACCACTCTTACGTCGTAGTAGTAGTATTTGTGTGAAGCTGCGCAATTCCTGTCCTGCAAATAATTTAAACCATATGTTTCATCTGGCAGCGTGATGATCCCCTGAAAAGCAATTCACACTTGGCGGGAACTACCGGTTCTGAAACCTATCCCTGACATGTGTAGCCATCAGGGAGGAAACCCAAGGGCTGCGGTGGAAAAGACAAACACACACGGGCTATGTTCTCTCTGTGTATCAGCTGCTCTGGCTACTAAGAACATGTTCCAAATTAATATAACATGGCTTGACATGATACGCCAGCGAAAGCTAACCAATAAAATTAGTAGTTAAATGTACAATACGTAAACACTTGCCATAACATGACAGTTTCCTTCCTGCATTCATGCGCTACCATTCAATCCACACAAACAGTGTACTGAATTTTTTATAGCATTACAGGTTGTTTGACAGAACTTGAACAAGATTATATAGCACACGATAAAAGTAGAGTGAACATAATGTGCAGAAAAAATGGCTGCAAGCAAGCGAGCTGGTGAAGATGATGTATATGTAAAACCCCGAGACTAGGGAACACAAAGGGACATGTTTGTGTCTGTCCCTTCGTGTTCCCTAGTCTTGGGGTTTTACATCATGGATAATGTGCAGGTTTCTATTCACGCTTAATGGCCGTAGCAGTAATGCATGAAGACCACTGCTAAGTTGTGTTGAGAAACACCACTTTATGTTTGCCATGTCTAAATGAAACGTACCTGACCTGATCCAAATTAACCGTTCTGAGTCTGGAACACACAAAGAGAAAAACGCAACACACGCCACAACATTAACAGATAGCAAATGAGCTGTAGCGAGCTCCACCTTGGGACAAAGTCAACAAGTAATTCACCAAAAGTCAATGAGCGCCTGAAATGTAACATCTAAGTGGCGTAGCCAGGCCTCAGAGGTAGGGGGGGGGGGGGGGGCTCGATACGAAAACTCTCCCCCCCCCACCGATCCTGTGTCGACAACACACACATACTTGTGCACACTGCAAACTGAGGATTAAAAAAGGGAACGAAAATAGTTGATTTAGACGTTCACAGTACGATTACATGTATAGGCTGTCATGACCAATGAAGTGGTGTCACGAGATTGGAAGTATCTTGAAAAGCTCATACTTTGAAAACCATTCAAGAGTGCTTCTTAGATAGACGCCATGAACTGCAAGAACTTTCGCGATAGTCACACTGGTCCCCCCCTTATGTTCTCGGATTTGCACGATTTGTGTGGGTCGGTCCGTGGCAGGTAGGGGGCTCGAGCCCCCCCTAGCCCCCCCCCCCCCCTGGACTTTGGGTAAAAAGACTACACAGCACTGCTCAGGTATTTTTGCCTATCGAACAGTACGTATGTATGCAGTATGCACACAGTATTTGTGCACCGGACCCACTAAAAATGTAGTGAATGTGGCATTGCCCACGGTAATGCACCAAGTTGAACACAATTATTGTTGATGATGATGATGATTAAGGTTTTTTGGCGCATTAGCGACGAAGGCCATAGTGCGCCAAGACAATGGTATGGATGGTTAGTAGTTTAAAAGGATTATTTCAATTAAAAAATAATAATAAAATAAAATAAAACAATATATATGAGCCTAGATGTGCTTTAAATACCCAGTGTCTCTTAAAAACTTGTATATATGGCTAAAATCGACTAGAGGTTCATCACCGAGTAGAAGAGCAGGGTGAAGAGGGACCTTGTATTTGTAAAAGAATGGAAAGTGTAGGTGGCGATGATGTTCTAAAAGTGGGCATGTTATGAGTAGATGTATGATAGATAGGTCTGTTCCACAGTGAGGGCACTGAGGCGTGTCGTCCCTTCGTAGCAAATGCCCATGAGTTAAAAGACTGTGCCCAATCCTCAAACGGCTCGATAAAACTTCATGGTGGCGGTTTTCAAAATCTTGTGTAGGTTTGCATAGGCGAGGTTTTACTGTGTGCAGTTTGTTTGTTATCTGCTTATCCCAAAAAGCTTGCCAATCCGTGTGGATGGCTTTCTTCAGTTGCTGCAGCAAGTCATTAAGTGGAATCTCAAAAGGAGTTATATCGTTGCCTAAAGCAGCAGATGCAGCGCGGTCTACTTTCTCATTGCCGGAAATTCCGACATGGCTGGGTACCCAGCACAGTCTCAGCTGGAACCCTTTTTCTTGTATAATGCTGGCCAGGAATTGTGCGCGTCTTGCCAGGAGGTTTTTATGTGATTGAATACTGCAGATGGCACATAACGAACTCAAAGAGTCTGTGTAGATTACTGTGTGTGTCATGTGTGTTTGTAAAACATGGTTCAGTGCTATGATAATACCATAGAGTTCTGCAGTAAAAATTGAAACGACATTGTTTAGGCAATGTGCCTTTGTGCACGAGCCACATACCATAGCACATGACACTCCTGTGGAAGACTTTGAAGCGTCAGTATATACCTCGGTGTGGTCTCCAAAGCTCTCCTTGAGAATCAGAAATTCCTGCTGGATTTCTGTGGTGGGTGTTTCCCTTTTATTAAACTTTGCAAGTGAAACGTCATATGCAACTGGTGGTTGCCAGGGAGGAGTCAACTTACTGGCGACCAAGGAAGGTGAGTTGTAACTGAAAAGGCATAACATTCGACGTCTTGTTGTACACGAATGCTGAAAGGTGGCACAGCTCTGGGTTTATTAAGAAACAGCTGTTTGAAGTTGCTCCGTGTCACTGAAGGAAACGAAGGATGCTGAGGGTGGCCTCTTATTCTCAAACCATAGGACAAGGTAATATAAGACCTTCGCCTCCCTAACGACCACTCATTTGCCTCTGCGTACAGACTATAAACAGGGGTGGTTCGGAAAGCCCCCAGCGCCAGTCGCAAACCAAGGTGGTGTACTGTGTCGAGGGCCTTTAGCGTGGACGGTCGTGCTGACCCATAAGCAGGGCACCCGTAATCCATTTTACAGCGGACTACAGACCGGTAAATGCGAAGGAGTGTTTCCCGATCAGCACCCCACGACCTGTGGGATATTACCTTGAGTATATTTGTGGACTTTAAGCATTTGTTTTTCAAGTTCCTGATGTGTGCCCCAAAAGTAAGCTTTCTGTCAAACACAACACCGAGGAACTTCTGTTCAGTGCGTACGGGCAGGTTTTGACCATTGATGGATAGTATCGGGTCTGGGTACAGACCCCTTCTCCTTGAAAATAGAACACAAACAGTTTTCTCGGGTGAGAAACTAAATCAGTTTTGAGTTGCCCATTTAACCAATTTGTTAATTGTAAGTTGGAGCTGCCTTTCGCATGTACTCAGGTTTGTTGACGAATAAGAAATCTGGACGTCATCAACATATAAGCAATAGGAAATGGACGGGGGAATTGCAGCAGCTATTGAATTCATTTTTATAATAAACAGAGTAACACTAAGCACACAGCCTTGGGGAACTCCATTTTCCTGGATGAAAGGACGTGAAAGAGTTGTCCCCAGTCGGACCCTAAACGTCCTTCCCTGGAGGAAATTCATCAGGCAACGTAGGAGTCGCCCTCGAATGCCAAGCGCATAGAGATCCCTGATAATACCGTAGCGCCAGGTGGTATCATACGCTTTTTGGAGGTCAAAAAACACTGACACACAGTGATGCCGTCTCACAAACGCCTCACGAATGGTGGATTCTAGTCTAACTAGATGGTCCAACGTTGAACGTGCAGGTCTAAAACCACACTGGTAGTTATTAAAGTAGTTATTGTCCTCTAGATAGTACGTCAGCCGGTTATTGACCATTCTTTCGAATGTCTTACCGAGGCAGCTAGTTAATGCAACAGGTCGGTAACTTGTTGGACTGGACGCATCTTTCCCGGGCTTTAAAAAAGGAATGACTGTGGCTACTTTCCATGCTGATGGCATCTGTCCCTTGTCCCAGACCGTGTTGAAGAACTTCAATAGATGCTCTTTGGAATCATCGGACAAATGACTAAGCATTGGATATGCAATGCGGTCTGGTCCAGGAGCGCTGACTTTTACTGAAGCCAGTACTCGTTGGAGTTCTACCATGGTAAAAGGCTGGTTGTACTTGTAGTTGTCACCACCCGTAATTGGAATTGTTTGCCTTTCGGCTTGCTCCTTAATACGCAGGAAGTTTCTATCATAATGTGAGGAGCTCGATACGTCAGAGAAATGTTGACCAAGGACATTAGCCTGCTCTTCTAGGCTCTGACACGGTATGCCATTAACCTGAAGCAGGGGAATGGAAAAACTAGTGTTGATGATGATGATGATTGGGAGTTTTGTGGCGCAACGACAACAAAGATCATAATGCGCCAAAACTCTGATGTGTAAAATAAATTTAATTTAAAAATATACTGATTGTTTTAAAAGGATAAAAAATTGAAGTATTCAAAAGGTGTGTAAACCTCTGCATAAAAGAGTAACTGTGACACTATAACTCATTAATAATCCCTACATCTCTAAAAAACTTTAAAACATTTTCAAAAGGAACGAGGGCCTCATCACCCAGCAGCAATGCTGGATGGAGAGGTACACAGCGTTCATGGAAAAACTAGTGTAATCACCCTTAATTTTTCGAAGTCTATCCCACACAACCTTTGACGGTGTTGTGCGCGTTAACGAAGAGACAAAGTTACGCCACGACGTCCGTTTTGCTTGTTTTCTGGTCCATTTTGCCCTGGCTCGTGCCCTCTTGAATGTCAGGAGGTTTTCAGGAGTGGGGTATCTGCGGAAGATGCCCCATGCTCTGTTTTGTTGCTTTCGTGTCTGTGTGCATTCATCCGTCCACCAAGGTTTGGGACGCTTGGGGAGCCGGCCAGATGTCTGCGGGACAGACTGTTCAGCGGCATTTATGATGGCCGTTGTGACAAACTCGTTTGCCTCTTCAATAGACATGTGTTCAAAATATGAAGAAACAAGCTTTGCCTCGTTCTGGAAAAAGATCCAGTCAGCCTCTTGAAGTTTCCACCTTCGCGGTCGCGTCGAGATGGAATTTGTAGGACCACGAAATTTCAAAACTACCGGGAAGTGGTCACTTCCACGAGGATTCTGGCCCACGGTCCAGTCCAGACAATGGAAGAGGGAAGGACTGCACAGTGAAATGTCCAAGCAAGAAAAACTTTGTGTTGAGGAGTTGACGTATGTAGGCAGCCCAGTGTTCAAAATGCAAAGGGACCTTGAAAGAAGAACTCTCTCCAACATTTTTCCTCGCGTATCCAGTCTTGCGCTGCCCCATAAAGGATTGTGGGCATTCAGGTCGCCCAGAATCATGAATGGCTGTGGGAGTTGATTACACAAGTTTTCAAAATCTCTTTGTTCTATTAATTCTGATGGGGGAAGGTACGGTGAACATATAGTGAAAACCCTATCGAGGCACACTTGAACAGCAACTGCTTCCAACCCTGTAACAAGTGGG
The DNA here is from genome assembly GCF_037126465.1 of Ornithodoros turicata. Lineage (NCBI taxonomy): Eukaryota > Metazoa > Arthropoda > Arachnida > Ixodida > Argasidae > Ornithodoros > Ornithodoros turicata. The sequence continues at coordinate 4,377,515 of NW_026999314.1, forward strand.
ATTTGTTTTACAGACACAGATTGCGGAAGGACTATAGCCACACCTCCAGACGCACGTGTGGTATTTGTACGGTCCTTCCTAAAAATAGTATGTCTGCGGAAGGGATTGAAACTTTGTTCCTGAAGGTAGGTTTCCTGTAAACAGAAGCAAGCTGCAGTTAATTTTTCAAAGAGATCGTGTACATCATCTATGTTAGTGTAGAGGCCTCGACAGTTCCACTGAAGGATTACCTGTCCCATAATGAAAGTAGTGATGAATAAGAACAAAGAGAGACTGTACATTATGTAGGAGGTGTAACCCTTGGGGGGGGGGGGGCTGCTTGTGTTTCCCTAGGGACGTACTGCCCCTGCCTCGGCCTCCTTTTTTCGTTCTTTGTTCCTTCCATGGGGAAGGATTGGGGGGAAGGCTTGACGATGATTTCTGCGACATGCAGTCATCATCGTCAACATCCATCGTGTGTGTGGCAGCCTGGGATGAGCCCCCTGTGAGCCCGTCCCAAACTGACAGCTCGCCATCAACCTCCGTAGAGGTTGTGCCCGCTACTTCCCGGCTGCCCACCTGAGCAGCTGGTGCCAGCGGAAGCAAGCTCTCCGCAGGCTTTTCTTGTGTGGGGGGAGTGTGGGGTGGAGACCCAGAAGTCTGCGTCTCCACAGATTTCCGCAGTGGTGCCACTCCCCGGCGCACCACTTCGGAGAACGTGCCTTTTTTGGCAAATTCTACCTGTGTTTTTGCGTCTTTATACGAGATATTCTGCGTCACTTTTACTTTGAGTACTTCCTTCTCTTCCTGCCAACGGGGGCAGGACCTGGAGTAGACAGGGTGGCTCCCTTTGCAGTTCGAACAGCGGACTTCGTTTGCACAGGATTCTGCAGAGTGGTCCATGCCAGCACATTTTGGACAGATCGCCTGTCCTCGACAGACCTGCGACCCATGTCCAAAACGCTGGCACTTGAAACAACGTCGCGGATTCGGGATATACGGACGTACATGGCAATTAAGATACCCTGCTTTGATGGTCTGAGGAAGCCTGTGCAATTGAAAGGAAAGGACAATGTGTTTCGTCGGGATGTCTTTACCATCCCGACGCATCACAATTCTCCTTGCTGTCACAACGCCTTGGTCTTTAAGTCCTTCCTCGATCTCAGTGTCTGAGCAGTCAAGGAGTTGAGACTCTGAGATGACGCCCTTCACGATGTTAAGTGTTCGGTGTCTGGTCACAGTGACTGATATATCAGAAATTTTATTAAGTGAAAAGAGAGCGGAACTTTGTTGCCTTGTGGTCACTTCAATTTGTAGATCTCCTGTGGCCAGCTTTCGAGCATTATAAGATTTCCCTATTGTCTTTTCTAACTCTCTTGCAATCGTGAATGGTGATACCTTAGAAATAGGTTTGGTCTCATCTTCCGAGTGGACTATGAGGAACTTCGCAAACCAAGGTTCAGGAGTCAAGTCGAGGATTTGCATAGCTGGTGCATCGGTGCAGCGCCTCTTTTGGCGCTGATCATGTTTTTTTGTACGAGAAGAATCCATAAAAGAGAAGACTGATTCAGTGCAGGAGGTGTGTCGCCCACCATCGAGCCCAACGAGGGAACGTGTCCCACACGCTAACACTTGCCTCTGCACTATACCCAAGTGCAGCTTCTGGAGAGTGAAAGACTGCCCAAGGTTGACCCTTGCCGCCAAGGATGGTGAAAAGAGGAAAAGGAGAGAAAGAAGGAGACCAAGGAAGAGAAAGTAATGAAAAGGGAGATGGCGACTAACTGAATAATCCTGGCCGGGCCTTCCAGGACCACCCGACTATGGGAAGCAGGGGCCAAAGCGGTGTGTTGCTTTCCCAGAGGGGCCCCGAAGGGTCCAAAACAACCTCAGGGTCCCCTCAACCGCCAGGATCCCCCTTTCCCCAGACACGGGAAAGCCACGCACAGCTATACGTGGGGGTCTCCCTCCTGCGGCGACCCAACCGTTGGTGCAGGAGGGGGCTACTGCGGCTGCTGCCGGGCGATGGGGGCGCCACTTTCCCGACGCCGGGCACAATTATTGTAGAATCCAGGTATTTTAGCTTACATGTCAAGCCAGTACCACACCAGTATCCAGTGTGAAGCTGTGACAAATAAATAGTTTCCATTTTTCTTAGCTCTCAGAAAACAGACAGTGAATTAATAAGAGTAGACAATGTTAACATGAATTCTGGGCTATTCTTCAGTTAAAGATTCACAGATACTAAAGGCACCTTCCTCAATGGACGTTGATGACACTGAAAATTCTAAAACGTTATCAGAGGCGACATCAGCTTCGGTGTGTCAAAGGATTGTATGTCCAATAGTAATCCAGCTAACAGTAACAAAAATGTGCAAAAGACAAATTAACTGAACTAATGTAACGTACCTTCTATATCAGACAGTGAAGCTTGTAACACCCCATCCACAGGAACCAGTGTCCAGACACAAAAGTGCTTGAGGGAGAAGCAGCTAATCGGAATGGCGACCTTTGTTTTCCACCCTGAAAGCACAGGTTGTAACTTTGAGGGCAGATTTAAAAGTGGTGTCAAGATGTCTGCATGCGAGTGCACATGAAAAGTTGAACATAGATGAATACTCAAATTATAACATCACATTGTCATACCTGTTGGTGGAGGTGGACTGCAACTAACGTGTCAGCAATTTCTTCATGACCAGATGCAAGCCAGATCATGCTTCATTTCCGCCTTCAGCGTGCACCTGTGATAATTCAGAAGTTAGATTATCAATAGTACTATTGTGTTGTTTATCGTGGTTATATCAGAGTAAGCGCAGTAGGACAGCTGCACAATCGATTCATTAAGCTTGCTATTTTTTATATCTGAACCTCGACTTACTTTTTTTTGCTCTCGTTTTTTGCCTTGATCCTCCTGGCACGTTCAAAATGTTATGCGTCGGGCACCTCAGATTTTCATCAGACGATTTCGTGCCGAGATTCCAAATTGCCTCTGGAGTCGCGCGTAACCTGTGATAGCATTCGTGGACGAAATCCTTGCAGTGGAAATTAGCAGGCACCACTGTCAGCCAAGAGCTTCGCACTGCTTGGTCTTTTGGCAGCTTATAATAGGTAACACTTGAATGCTCCGATGAATTGTTCTAACAGCGTAGCACTGTCGCATCTTCGACAACTTCGCCGTGGCATATTCACGAATCATATCGCTCCAGCCCATAAAAGGCAAGGTCAGAACAAGGAAGTGCACTTTCCAAACGATGCTGTGCCAAAAAAAAAACATTCACATGCTTTGTTTCCGGCTTAGCAACAACATAACAGCTGTTCGCTTATGTACGATGCACAGAGGAGGAAACGAAAGAAGCCAAGCAGCCAAGCCAAGAGTCCATGCCAAGCCAAAGACAGATAAACCGAGAGCAGTGACGTCGGTGCGCCCGTGCGCAGGGTTTGCCGACGGTCTGACGGCCGGGCGTGGGAACTAAAAAAAACTGTTTTCTAAAAAACTACGAACAGTTGGAGCAAGATATTTCGCACACATATTCAGTGTTCGGTAATGAACACACAGAGCGAGTATCGCTCAATTCTGCGGCACTTCAAAATCGGCATATCTGACCTTTAATGCTGTTTTGGACCCTTTCCTCCAACTAGCCAACCTATCTGGCCTCGGGTTGCAGATAGACGGTGTTCACGCGGCAGCAATGGCCTTCGCTGACGACGTATTACTCTTTTCCTCGAGCCTGGAGGGTTTAAAGTCGTTAGTCAGCATGACGGAACGGTACCTCGGCGAGGCAGAATTGCAGCTGAACCCTGCGAAATCTCAATATTTTGGGTGGAGGTAAGCGGTACATCAAAATGGTTCGATTATGACATCCCGCCGCTGGCTGTGGCTGATAAGTTTATTCCGGCTAAAGGGAAAAACACGCCCATCGCTTATCTTGGATTGAGGATTTATGTAAACAGGCCATCACGGATCGACGATGTGACAGGGGACCAAATGATAGATCTTATCAGGTCAGCAGCCTTAAAACCTTTTCAGAAGTTGAGATGTCTGCGTCAACTTGTCGTCCCGCGCTACCTCTATCAGGCTTCCAACGTCCTAGGTCCTTTAAGTCACTCAAGTAAAAAGGACAAGTCTGTCAGGAACCAGGTCAAGCAGATTTTGCACCTGCCGCATTCTTTTCCCAATGCGCATGTGCACCTTCCGGCCCGAGAGGGTGGACTCGGCGTACCTCGCCTTGAGTGGACGGCTGCCGCAGTACAGTATAAAGCCATAGCCAGGATGCTAAGACTCGCGGACCCCTTTATGGATGCGGTAGTGACCCTTGGCCTAAGGGACAACACGAATAAATCGGCCTCATTCCTCGGCGTTCCAAATGGAGTGACGGGGAAAGCAGAGGTGAACGAGGCGTTGGACAGCTTGCGCAAGATATACTTGGACAAGAGGTTGGCTGAGTATAACAACAAAGGACTCTTCGCCCACAGAAAAGAGCCGGTGGGCAATGCCTGGCTCGTTGACGATTACCGCCTTGTCAAAGACGGGGACCGTATCAGGGCCCTCAGGCTGCGAACCAACCTGTATCCCACCCGCACGCTGTTGAACAAACACGCTAGAGACCCTAAGGCCAGGGATTGCCGCCATTGTCACTCAAAACCGGAAACCGCATTCCACATCCTTCAGGAATGCGAGAGGGTCCACTTGCCGCGAGTCGAAAGACATAACTTCATAGCTAAACATGTGGCTCGCTTGCTGCGGCAGCACAACCCGGAGGCAGTGGTCGTGGAGGAGAAATTACTGACATCAGTCGCCGGCGTCCGGCTTAAGCCTGACCTCATCTACACTGTAGGGGATGAGGTCAAAATTCTGGATGTGGCTATAGCCTGGGACGCGAGCTCCACGACCCTGTCTGATATAAATAAGGCCAACGTACGAAAATATAGCGAGCTCGCCGAGTCCTTCCCTGGTAAACGTTTCTCAGTTCATGGGCTGTGCTTTGGAGCCAGAGGCGGCACATGCGCTGGTACAAGAAGGGCTTTAAGAGAACTGGGATTGTCCAGAGGTGATGTGGCGCGGTTGGCTGCAAAAGTATTAGTTGGAAGTTTAATCTGCTTGACCCGGTTTAATTCCATTGTTTACTTTGTTGGTTTTATGGAGCAAGGGTACCCCTTTTATCGCAACTCCATCCATCTTGGTGGTTATTTTCTCTCTTTTACCTGGATCGCCGTTTTTAATGGTTTTATTAAAAGTGGCTGCATTGGCACCTGTTGGCCGATAGGCTAACTGCTGGGGGGTGACCCCTGGTGGTTTGGTCCCAAAGACACCCACTTTTGAGTTGTCGATAGGTTTTTACCTCCTTTTTGAGGACATTGCAAGTTTTTAGCCAAATAAACGCCATTCTACTCATTCAACGCTTTTCTCCACGTTCGGATCCTGCATCTCAAGAGAAAATTAAAAAAAGGATGGTGTAACGGCGGGGGAATATATTGTGTTCTTCTGCGAGGCATGGATGCAAGGTCATCACCAGGTCCAGATGGTCTTCGGGTGAGGGACGTTATGAAGATCCCCACTGCAGTTCTTACTCATATCTTGAATAATTTCTTGCTCTTCAAAAACATACCTGAGGATTTGAAGGCTTCACGCACTGTGTTTATTCCCAAGAAAGCGTTTCCACGCTCAGCAGCAGACCTGAGACCTATTACAGTTGCTCCTACCTTGGCCCGTCTGTTGTCAAGGGTTTTACTCACCCGTTTTTCAAATGCGGTTTCCTTCCATCCATTACAAAGAGGATTCCAGGCGGACCGAAGCACAAGCACCAACCTTCTCCTGTTGCAAGGTGTCATGAAGTATATGAAGAAGAAGCGCCGAAGTCTGTATGTGGCCAGCCTAGACATCAGGAAGGCTTTTGATTCCCTGGCTCACGAAGCGATTTTCTCAGCTCTTCAAGGAAGAGGTTTTCCGGACCATTACATTGACCTGGTCCGCAACTTGTATGAGGGGTGTTCCACTGTGTTTCATTTGGACGGCAAGACTGACGGCAAAAGGATCCCGGTTATGCAGGGAATTAAGCAGGGGGACCCACTTTCCCCACTGATTTTCAATACCGTCCTGGACCCCCTCTTACATCACTTAAACTCTTCACATCTGGGAGTGTCGGTGGAACAGTCCGGGGCTTCGGCCTTGGCGTTCGCTGACGATTTGGTACTAATGTCAGAAAGCTTCGAGGGACTCAGAGCACTGATTGACATTACTGAGACCTTCCTGAAAACTACTGGGCTTGTTCTTAATCCATCTAAAACGCAGTACTTTGGCTGGCGCTACGACGGGAGAAGAAAGTGGTTCGACTAGTCTATTACACCACTGAAGATTGGCGACACTTGGGTCCATCCACGTCAAAAAGGAGTTCCCATTAAATACCTGGGACTAAGCCTGTTTTCCAACAGAGGACCGCAGACTGAGGACGGAATGGCGGAGAGGTTGGTGTCTATCATCAGGCAGGCATCTTTGAAGCCATTTGAGCGTGTTAACTGTTTGAACACTTTGGTGTTTCCACGCTCTCTCTATATTATGGCTAACTCCCTTTCCATCTTGAGTGACTCTGCCAAGAAGGAGAAATCTTTGCGTAATGTTCCCAAACAGGTCTTGCATCTGCCGCATTCATTTCCAACGGTTCATTGTCATTTGCCCGGTCGTGAGGGCGGTCTTGGCTTGCTTCAGCTTCAGTGGTTCGCTGCAAGCATGCAGTTAAAGGGTATGGCAAGAATGGCTCGATTGCGACACCCGTTTGCCGATGCCATCCTTTCTGCAGCGTTGGCGGAACAAGAAAGGACGCTTTGTGTCTTCCTCGATATTCAAACTGGTATTTCGGCCCATTACGATCTAGTTAAAGCTTTGCACTCAGCCAGGAAAGCTCATATGGCGCGCTCAATTGCTTCCTACAATAACAGTGGTCTTTTCTCACACAGAAGGGAGCCGGTGGGCAATGTGTGGCTCCGCCATGACTCTCGTTTCCTTAGGGACGGTGACTGCATTAAGGAATTGCGCCTGCGAACCAACCTATTTCCTACTAGGGCGCTGTCTAACAAACATTCAAGCGACCCAAAAGCCAGAGAATGCCAGTTTTGTCCTGGGCAAGAGGAGACGGCTTTCCATATCCTGCAGGGTTGTGAAAGAGTTCACTTACCCTGGGTGGCGAGGCACAACTTCATATGTAATCAGGTGGTCCGTTTGATCCAGAAGTACAACCATAACGCTACTATTACCCTGGAAAGGGTGTACACCACCACGGGTGGCACTCGTACGAAGCCAATCATTGTAGTGACGGACGGTGACAGTATTAGGTGACAGTATCGGTGACAGTATTAGACGTGGCTGCTGCATGGGACGCCACACCGGGTTCGCTGGAGGCCGTCAACAGTTTAAAGGTCGCTAAATACAATTGTCTGGCTGCAACGTTTCCTGATAAGCACGTGGAGGTGCCCGGGTTGTGCTTCGGAGCTAGGGGCGGCACTTGTGCCTCCACCAGGGGTGCCCTGCTGGATATGGGCCTTACAAGAATTGATCTGGCGTGGTTGGCGTCCCGAGTCTTGGTCCCGAGTCCCGAGTCCCGAATTGTTCTTGGCCGATTTTATCGCATGGTATAGTCTCTGTTGGCTTCCATGATCTCTTTAGGTGTCCTATCGTCGCTTCAGATTTTATGGGTTGTTCTTCCCCTTTTACCTGCTTTTAGTTCCTCTTGGTGTCGCTTCTTTTAGCGGTTTTAACCAAGTGGGGCTGCTTGGGGTCATCAGGGCAGACCATCGCCTAACCCCTGGGTTGGCTAACCTAAGGGGTTGACCCTAAACGTGTCCCACTTGAACCGACGTTCGTTTTACCCCTTTTTTTAGGGAAAGTTCTTGTTTTAGCCAAATAAACACCATTCTACTCATTCGACGCTTTTCTCCACGTTCGGATCCTGCATCTCAAGAGAAAATTAAAAAAAAGTATGGTGTAACGGCGGGGGAATATATTGTGATCTTTCGGTAGCCAAATAAACACCATTCTACTCATTCGACGCTTTTCTCCACGTTCGGATCCTGCATCTCAAGAGAAAATTAAAAAAAAAGTATGGTGTAACGGCGGGGGAATATATTGTGTTCTTTCGGTAGCCAAATAAACACCATTCTACTCATTCGACGCTTTTCTCCACGTTCGGATCCTGCATCTCAAGAGAAAATTAAAAAAAAAGTATGGTGTAACGGCGGGGGAATATATTGTGTTCTTTCGGTAGCCAAATAAACACCATTCTACTCATTCGACGCTTTTCTCCACGTTCGGATCCTGCATCTCAAGAGAAAATTAAAAAAGTATGGTGTAACGGCGGGGGAATATATTTTGTTCTTTCGCATTAGCGTTTGTTCTTTCGCATTAGCGCATTTTGGGCGTCCGTTGGGCAAGCTCAATTGCTCCATGAACTTCTTATTTAGCAAATACCTTTCAACCAAACATCTTTCTGTAGCAAATACTCCTTTAGCATTACCAGTCACTGTAATACTGTCTTTCCCTGCTGGTTTTGCCATAGGGTAGTGGTGTGGAGTTCACGGTGGTTTCGCTCGATTTAATCGGGACTCCTTTGTTGAGTTGTTTAGTTACTTTACCTGAGGCGTTTTACGCTCCGCTCCTTTTAGCCTATTGTTGGGCTTGGTTCTTATCAGTATTCTTATTATGCTCTTTTTTAACGGTCTTACCCCAAGTCTGGGTCTAAGGCCAACTAGCTCACTGCGCTCCGCGCGGTGAGGCTACAGATCCCCGACTTGGTTTTAACCCGCTTGCGGGTGCACGTTTGTTTTAGCCAAATAAACACCATTCTACTCATCAAGTGTACTTTCTACTTTCAAGTGCCGCGCAATGGATAACTGAGTGGCGGCTTACCCTCCTGATGGCCTGGTGTGTCACCACTGTGGAACGTCAGTATCTTCTCGCCCCAAGCTGGAGCAGCATTATTCAACTCATGATCTGACGGTAGTATGGAAATGCGACATATGCAACGATAAGACCGCCGAATCGAGCAAGGTGATGTCTTCCCACTACACCAAGTGCAAGCGTCGGGCCTCTGACGGCCGGTGCCGGTGCGGGGGACGCCGAGCCGGGGGCGGGCTCCGGCGTCGTGGTCGCCTCGGCGGCCTCCGGTGGTTACTCGACAACTATTCCTTGTGGAGGTGCTCCTGTTCTCCTGATCAGACCAAAACTCTCGTTAACCATCACCTGGGGCAAAGTGGGCTCACGTCTGATGCTGAAACAGACATTTCTCGTTTAGCGGAGGAAATTGCCGCCGCAGTAGGGAGGCCTGGAGCCCCCACTGAGTCCACAACACGACATTTCCGCTTCGGCGGAAGCCTTGGCCGAAGTGGAGGGTCTGTCCCCCCCCCCACGTTTGCCCAGAGCCAATGGCAATCAGATTGGTCTTGATGGAGTCACCTTACCCATCTTAGATGGTGGGCTGGCTGAGGCTGCCGGAGGCGTGCCGGCGGGCGATCTGGCGCCGGGGCCTTCTGTCGGCTGGGTGCCGCCTGGATCGGTGCCGGTTGGGGCCGATGCTCTCCCCACGGCATCTCGACCGTCCGTACAAGAAGATGCCGTCTAGCAGGCGATGGACGCACAGCCAATTCTATCGCACGGAAGGTGGACTGACACAGAGATGAGGGCTTTGGCCCTGCTTGAGAAAGAACTCCTACACCACCCTTTTATCAACCAGGAGTTGGCGCAACGTTTCCCTAGCCGATCTCTCATGGCCATCCGCATGATGCGGCATCAAAAGAAATATAAGGACATACTTCAAGAATGTCTTGCTGCCCCTTCGGAGGATTATGACCGGACTGCTCCCAACCCAACACCTATAGATGTGAGCAGGATATCCGATCCATCCGTCATCCGGGAAGACTTAGCGGCAGCTGGTCTTATGAACGATTCCTTGGCCTATAACATTAGCCAGGCCCCTTTGAGGATGGAAGATCTGCGGATCTTATATGATCCTCCACTTCGGATCCTATACCACTTCGGAGTGCGGATGCGTCAACAACGGCGAAGACAGGGTAACTCCGGACGCCCAATCCCCCATCCTGGTAATGCTAACCGTAATGCCAGAAGACGAGAGAAGTTCCGGGAGCATCAGCGGCTATATCGTCTTGGACCAAGGATCCTGGCACACGAGCTAATGATGAAACAACATGGCGATTCTTCGGCCGTCAGCCTGGAAGACATTCATGAATACTACGCCTCGCTGTTCTCTTCCTGTTCAAGGCCCGTCCAGGGGGTTGTCAACTCGGCGAATAAGATGAAGGTGTCCCTGGCCCCTATAACTGAAGCTGAGGTTACGCGGGCTATCGACAGCATGAACGACGGGTGGCACCAGGACCGGACGGCATCACCACACCGGAATTGAAGAAAATCCCAGCGAAGATCTTGGTTCATGTGGTGAACAATTTTATGAAATTCCAAGATGTGCCTCAAGAATTGAAGTCTTCTAAAACAGTCTTCATACCGAAGACTGCTACTCCAGGATCGGCCTCGGATCTAAGACTCATTACGATGTCGTCGATCCTCTGTCGTGTGTTTTCAAAGATCATCTTGAGTCGGCTGTCTGATGGAAACACTTTTCATCCGCTCCAGGGCGGTTTCCAGGACGACCGCAGTACAAGTACCAACCTATTGCTGCTCCAAGGCATTATGAGTTATGCCAAGAAAAACAAGAGAAGCCTATTCGCCGCCAGTCTGGACGTCAAGAAGGCATTCGACACGGTGTCCCACGATGCAATATTTGCCACCCTAAGAGGAAGGGGATGCCCTGACTACTTTATCACCTTAATCCGAAACCTGTAATCCAGACCTCAACATCTTTTTATCTTAATGGAAAGACCGATGGCCGACGAGTTCCAACAAGACAAGGAATCAAACAGGGTGACCCCCTATCGCCCTTCCTTTTCAACGTGGTCTTGGACCCGTTATTGCAAGAACTGAATAGGAAGGGTGTTGGCGTTGAGGTGGGGAGCGCCCACGCTTGGTGTATGGCTTTTGCTGATGACATCCTCCTCGTATCTTCAAGCTTCGAGGGCCTGCGGACCCTCATACGTGATACCGAAGCTTACCTGGCCGGAGTTCAACTTCATCTGAACCCGGCCAAGACGACGCAATATTTTGGGTGGCGGTACAGCGGTGTACGCAAATGGTTTGACTACGCTCCGTCACCCATCACTATTGCCGGTACTGTCGTCAAGCCAAAGGAGAAAACCACGCCAATGACCTACCTGGGCCTTGAGTTTTTCGTGAATAAGCCCCCCCCCCCCCCCGGCCAACTAACGACATCACGGAGGCCACTATGCATGTTTTACGAGGAGCGGCTCTTAAGCCATTTCAACGGCTACGATGTTTCAACGTCCTGGTTCTCCCTCGCTTTGATTACATCCTGTCCTACACACTCAGCGTTATGAGGGAGGCCAGAAGGAGGGACAAAAGTATGAGGGTAGCTGTAAAGAGGCTTCCGCACCTTCCCCAATCTTACCCCAATGTGCACATCTATCTAACAGCAAGAGAAGGTGGCCTAGGACTAACACAGTTGGAGTGGACCGCCGCGGCCTGCCAATTGAAGGCACTAGCCCGTATGTCACGCCTGGCTGACCCCTTTATTGATGCGGTTCTTGCGGAAGCTCTGAGCGACCAAGTATCAAAATTGTCAGAGCAACTCCATGTTCCTCTTGGAGTAACGGGTCGAGCGGACTTGGCTGCTGCCATCCACGCTGCCAGGAAGGACCACATGAGAAGACAGATGCAGGAATATGATAACTTGGGGCTCTTCTCCCATGCCAAGGAACCGGTGGGCAACATGTGGCTCTTTCCTGACTGCCGCTTCATGGGGGATAGTGACCGCATCAAAGCACTCAGGCTCAGGTCGAACTTGTACCCTACACGGGCACTATCTAATAAACAGTCCTCTAATCCGGCGGCAATTGAATGCAGATTTTGCAAGAACAAGATTGAGACAGCCTATCACATCCTTCAGGAATGTGATAAGGTTCATCTGCCCCGGATAGAGCGACACAATTTCATCGCTACCCAGATAGTTCGCCTGTCCCGCAAGTACGACCCCTTCATCGGCGTGCAGCAGGAGAGAATCCTTCAGGCTATTGATGGAACAAGACTAAAGCCGGACATTGTCATCACTAGGGGAGAGGAGGTCCTTATCCTGGACGTCGCCGTGGCGTGGGACGCGTCCTCCACCGCCCTTGAGATAATAAACCAGGGAAAGGTTGCAAAGTATTCTGTTCTGACTGTTTCCTTCCCTGGCAAGATGGTCTCTGTTGCTGGGCTTTGTTTTGGGGCGCGTGGTGGAACGTGTAGCAGTACGAGGAAATCTCTTCAAGCGTTGGGCCTCACAAGAAACGATTTGGGCTGGCTGGCCGCAAAAACCCTTGTCGGTAGATTAATTTGTTTGTCTCGATTCAACAAGATGACGTAGTTCCCTCGTCGCACCTAGTGTTTTAGCCTTGGATTTTAAGCTTGGATAGTTTTACTAGTTTTATCTCGTATACATTTCCTTTTAGCTCGGCTAAGAGGAGACCGTTGGGGCCCATTGGCAAAACATCGCTGGCCTGCAAAGGCCGGGCCCCAAGGCATCCGCTTGGTCCGAGTGCTCTTTTACCCTTTATAGGGACATTTCCGTTTTTAGCCAAATAAACGCCATTCTACTCATTCGAAGCTTTTCTCCACGTTCGGATCCCGCATCTCAAGAGAAAATTAAAAAACTATGGTGTAACGGCGGGGGAATATATTGTGTTCTTTCTAAAGCCTATGCTCTTCTAAAGCCTATGCAAGGCTAGCCCGAATCGGGCTCCCTTTCGTGGATGCTGTGCTCTCTGAGCCCCTTAAAGACCATCAAGAAAGGCTAGCCCAATATCTGGGCATTCCCATGGGAATCTCTGATAGAGGCGATCTGGAGTTGGCACTGAGAGAGGCTCGCAAGCAGGCGATCGAGAAATCGATCCAAACCTATACCAACAAAAGTCTGTTCTCTCACCGAAGCGAGCCTGTTGGAAACCAGTGGTTATACCACGATTCCAGATACATGGCTGATGGAGACAGAATACGAGCTTTCAGGCTAAGGACCAACTTGTACCCGACCAGGGCCCTATCTAATAAACATGCCACTGATCCCAAAGCCATTGAATGCAGGTTCTGCAAGGAGAAGCCGGAGACAGCATTCCACATACTCCAAGAGTGTGAAAGGGTCCACGTACCAAGGGTGAAAAGACACAATTTCATAGCAAAGCAGGCCGTCCGACTGATCAAGAAGTACAATCCCGAGGTGGAAGTGGAAGAAGAGAAGCTGATAACTTCTCAAGATGGAGTCAGGTTGAAACCTGACATAATCATCAAGAAGGGCGATGACGTTAAGATCTTGGACGTTGCCATTGCATGGGACGCCAACGCATCGACCCTGAAGGAAGTGAACCAAGGGAAAGTACAAAAATACTCATGCCTGAAAGCCTCCTTCCCCGGCAAAAATGTTGAAGTGCACGGTCTGTGCTTTGGTGCGAGAGCTGGCACCTGTGCAAGTACAAGACAGACCTTGAAAGATCTGGGATTTACCAAGAATGATATCGGTTGGTTGGCAGCAAATGTCCTAGTCGGCAGCCTGATCTGCTTAAGCCGTTTCTTCAAAAAGGTATAGCCCGAGGGAAACCTGGCGAAACACCAAGACTACGATACCGATAGAAGCTCTGCATTACGGTTTGCTACCCCTACTGCTGGGGCTTCCAGATGCACTTTGGTGTTAGGTTCTGAGACGGATGCCGATGTAACTTACCCTCCCTGACTCAATCCGACTCACGGCTCGATGAGCGGATTAAGAACAGGTTAGAAGGCTCAACACCGCCGTCCCCTGTCTTCCCAGCAGGGCTAACCAAATGGCCTCAGAGCCTAACGATACACCCCATTTGGGGAAAGAAGAGTTATAGCCAAATAAACGCCATTCTACTCATTCGACGCTTTTCTCCACATTCGGATCCTGCACCTCAAGAGAAAATTAAAAAAGTATGGTGTAACGGCGGGGGAATATATTGTGTTCTTTCGACCTTGCAGTCGCCTGGGATGGGAGTGTAGCCAGTCTTGAAAAGAAAGTTCTGGAAAAGGCTGCGAAATACGAGCCCCTCCGGGAATGCTTCCCTGGCAAGGACGTCATTATAACAGGAATGGTGTTCGGGGCGCGTGGTCTCACCTGTGCATCAACAAGAAAGATTTGCAGAGAACTCGGATTTACAAGTGCAGATGTGGCCGGGCTGGCGGCAAAGGCCCTCATTGGAAGTTTAATTTGTCTCAGCCGATTCGTAAAGATGGTGTGAGGACCCTTTAGCGGACGCTATTTTATCCATATGCGGTTTTCCCAGTGTTTTAGTACGGGACAGTTTGGTTTTATATAGTTTTACCCCCTTTTTACTTTATTTTACACCTGGGCTCCTAAGACCGGCGTCTGGGTGACACAAACCGTGCGGCGCTCGTACTTGTACTTGCGCACGCACGGCACTCAACTCCGAGCTTTTGGTCCAGTTTTTAACCCTACTTTTGGGGACATTGCAGTTTTTAGCCAAATAAACGCCATTCTACTCATTCGAAGCTTTTCTCCACATTTGGACCCTGCATCTCAAGCGAAAATTAAAAAAGTATGGTGTAACGGCGGGGGAATATATTGTGTTCTTTCGCCCGGCGTGGCACACCTTTTTGCCCGGCGTGGCACACCTTTTCGCCCGGCGTGGCACACCTTTTTCGCTGCTTCTTTACTCCTCGTGGTGCCGGGTGGTAACGGCTCTGCTCTTTGCATAGCCGGCCAAGTGGGGAGCGCAGGCCTTTTGGCCTGGCGCAGGTGAAAACCATGTCTTCTTTTCTTCTGGGTCTCCCTGTTTATAGCACAGGGGGCCTACACCTGCTCCGTTCAGTGTGAGCGTTTGTCTTTTATTTGAGGATGGCGACCCACGAATGGGTTACCGTCTATCCACCACAAGTCAGTCTGTCATGTCACCTGTGCGACCTTCCTGTGTTGTCACAACCCAAACTTGAGAGCCACTACCTTCTTACACACAATACATATGGAAGTGTGGTGTTTGCTTGAACAAAACATCTAATTCAAGCAAAACCATATCATCACACCACACTAAGTGCAAAAGAAAGTCGAGATCTCAGGCGGACCGCTCTGGCTCGGGCGCGTTCGGGGCGGCTTGCGCCGCGTCTGGTGGGTCTTGCGAGTCGACGGCTGTAGTCCCCAGTCCCAGTCCAAAAGTTCTTCCATGCTCTCCTGATGGGGGTGGCAGTATCAGGGAGCAAAGTGTCTTAAGTCCGGCGAAGCCGGCTCCATCATCAAGCGACGAGAGGTGTTCTCCCCTCGGGGAGGCATCGAGTGTTTCGGGGCAGGTTATTCTAAGTCCGGCTGTGCCGGAAGTCGGTCCTTCCCTTGTGGTAGTGGCTGACGAGCCTGACACCCCTATGGCAACGAGCGAGTCGCAGTTGGCTCAATTGCTGGCGGACAGGGGTATTGCCCCCCCCCTCCTCTGTTTGCCGAAACAGCTCGTGGATTGGTCTCTGAACCGATCGAGTGGCAGAGAGGTAACATTGAGCCTCAATACTCACAGTCTTTACATTCTGGCGGTTCTGGGGACTGCGAAGTTGATGAGTCGGGTCCGCACGGGGCGGTGGTGGCCGTCCCGGATGCGGCGGAGCCAGGGCGGCCTGCTATGCCTTATGGTCGTTGGACCAAGGCAGAAATGCATCTTCTTGCTGTGCTTGAGCTAGATTTGGGAAAACATCCTTTCATTAATCTTGAATTGTCCAAACGTTACCGCACCCGCTCACTTATGAGCATCAGGGGTATACGTCATCTTCAAAAGTAAAAACAAATACTGGCGGCTGCACGGTCAGCACGTTACAAGGAAATGCAGGAATCTTTGAATCAAGAGCAGTGTGTGTCTGAGAGTAGTATGAGGTCATGATGATGATGATGATAATTAGGGTTTATTGGCGCAAAAGCTACCAAGGCTATAGAGCGCCAAGCAATGGTATGTGCGATGGCAAAAGTAAAATCAGAGACGATTATTTAAGAACTACCGGAGACAGTTACCACATATGATAAAATGACTAAAATAACAATATGAGATCACAAGAGACCAATTAGCTGGATGTCCTTGAAATATTCATACACAGCTGTAAAAGGTACTTCAGCCTCATCACCCAGCAAAAGGGCCGGGTGAAACGGTAAACAATATATGTAAAATCGATAGAAGTGACGTCGACGAACATCTTCATAGGATGGACATGTAATGAGGATGTGCATAAGAGAAAGCGTCCCCCCGCAGTGGTCACACTCCGGGGCGTCCTCACGCCGCAACAAGTACCCGTGAGTAAGGAATGTATGACCCAACCTTAGCCGACAATGTACCACCTCATGCAGACGGTTTGGAAGTGGAGATGAGTTTCTCCCGAGATTAGGCTTGACAGAATGTAACTTATTTTTATCCTGCGTGTCCCAAAATATCTGCCACTGTTGATGACGTTTCTTAATGCCCGTTTAATATCCTGGATCGGGGCCTCAAGAGGGGTTATATCTTCAGTTAGTGCACTTGTGGCAACACTATCAGATCTCTCATTACCAGGTATCCCGACATGGCTGGGTACCCAGCAGAACATCAGATTGTAAGACCTCTCCGAGATCATGCTCGCTAAACACCTTGCATGGTGAACAAGCAAGTCCTTAGTTGGGTGCAAGTTGCAAATAGCCTGCAGTGAGCTCAGAGAATCTGTATATACTACAGATGATGTAATTTCATTATGCAATATGTACTTGATTGCTAAAATTATCGCATACACTTCTGCGGTAAAAATGGACATGCTGGTTCTGAGACGGTGTGAGCTCGTGCGTGAACCCGTAACCATGGCGCACGAAACCCCTGTGCTGGTTTTTGAACCGTCAGTGTAAAACTCTGTGTGCTTGCTAAAGCTTTCTCTAAGATGAAGGAATTCTTGTAACAAAACAGCCTGTGAAGTGTCAGATTTGTTGAATTTTGTTAGTGACTTGTTGAAACTTGGAGGTGGTTGCCATGGAGGCAGCCTTTGGTTAAATTCCATGACCTTGTAATCGTATTCAGCAAAGTTGCATCCTTTAACTTCCTGAGAGATGCGCATGCAAAAATGAAGTGGTTGTGACGGTTTATTAAAAAAATGTTGATTGTATTGAGTGTCCTGCACACACTCGAGCGCAGGATGTTGGGGGTAACACCGAACCCTAAGTGCATATGTGGCGCTAAGAAAAAACCTCCGTCTTACGAGTGACCAGCGGTTTGATTCGACATACAAACTCTCCACTGGCGATGTTCTGAATGCACCAAGGACTAAGCGTAGTACCTGGTGATGTATCGGATCGAGTATCCTCAAAGCAGTTGGTCGAGCCGACCCATAAACAGCACATCCATAGTCCAATCTAGAAAGGACAGTGGATATGTGTGTGTAGTTGGAAGTTTAGTGGCGCGAGGGCAACTAAGGCCAAAAAGCGCCAAATCAAGACAGTGGAGATGTAGATGCGATTCAGTACTTCGCGATCTGCTCCCCAGGACCGGTGTGAAAGTACCTTTAGAATGCTAAAGGATTTAATGCACTTATTCTTGATTCTCGGGGCCCCGAAGGGTCCAAACCAACCTCCGAGTCCACTCAACTGCCAGGATCCCCCTTTCCCCAGACACGGGAAAGCCACGCACAGCTATACGTGGGGGTCTCCCTCCTGCGGCGACCCAACCGTGAGTGCAGGAGGGGGCTACTGCGGCTGCTGCCGGGCGATGGGGGCGCCAAGTTCCCGACGCCGGGTATTCTCAAAGCAGTTGGTCGAGCCGACCCATAAACAGCACATCCATAGTCCAATCTAGAAAGGACAGTGGAGATGTAGATGCGATTCAGTACTTCGCGATCTGCTCCCCAGGACCGGTGTGAAAGTACCTTTAGAATGCTAAGGGATTTAATGCACTTATTCTTGAGTTGTTTCATGTGTGGCAGGAATGTCACTTTTTTGTCAAAGATGAGCCCGAGAAATTTGTGCTCAGGCTGTACATTAATTGGGTGGCTGCGCAACTTCAAAGCTGGCTCAGGGAAAACTCCCCGAAGCCTCGAAAAGTGGACACAGACAGTCTTTTCAGGAAAGAACTGGAAGCCATTTTCATTTGACCACTTCACTAACCTGTTGATTGTCAGCTGGAGCTGGCGCT
Source organism: Ornithodoros turicata (assembly GCF_037126465.1). NCBI lineage: Eukaryota > Metazoa > Arthropoda > Arachnida > Ixodida > Argasidae > Ornithodoros > Ornithodoros turicata. The sequence continues at coordinate 4,395,746 of NW_026999314.1, forward strand.
CGCATGCAGACACATTTGAAGAGCAATAGGAAATCTGCACGCCATCAACGTGCACGCCAGGAGGAATTACTTTTTCCATTGAGTTCATTTTCACGATAAAGAGCGTGACCCTTAGAACTGACCCCTGTGGGACACCATTCTCCTGTACAAATGGTCGGGACAGTGTTGTTCCTACCTGAACTCTGAAGGTTCTCCCTTCGAGGAAATTCGAAATACAGCGCAGCATGCGACCGCGAAGTCCCATTGCATACAAGTCTCGAACAATACCGTACCGCCAAGTGGTGTCATAGGCCTTGTGCAGGTCAAAAAATACACTGACACAATGCCTACTTCTTACAAAAGCCTCCCTAATTGTTGTTTCAAGGCGCAAAAGCTGGTCCGTTGTCGACCGTGCAGCCCTAAAGCCACATTGGTATCGATCCAAGCAGTTACTTTCCTCTAAAAAATATATGAGGCGGTTGCTGGCCATGCGTTCAAAAGTTTTTCCCAAACAACTTGTGAGCGCTATGGGCCTATAGCTAGATGGATCTGATGAATCATTTCCTAGCTTCAACAGCGGGATTATGGTCGCTACTTTCCAACCTGAGGGGAGTGATCCTTTTCGCCATACGGTGTTGAAGAAATCTAAAACGCATTCTAACGAGGAATTGGATAGGTTTTCTAGCATGCAGTATGTCACACGATCTGGACCTGGTGCAGTACCCTTTCTGCGTGATAGGGCCCTCAGCAGTTCTGTCATTGTAAATAAGGAGTTGTAAGTGTACCCATTGCCAGATCCAAGGGGGACGGTCTGTTTCTCTGACTGTTTCTTAATTTTAATGAAGTCAGTGCTATAATGTGAAGAGCTCGACATGCTCTGAAAGTGTTCTCCAGGGGCGTCTGCCTGTTCCATTTACTTGCAGTAAAGGAACAGAAAAACTAGCATAGTCTCCCTTTACTTTTCGGAGCCTGTCCCAAATTACCTTTGAAGGTGTGTTTTATTCAGACTTGAGACAAAGTCCTTCCACGACGCTTTTTTGGCTTGGCGCCGTGTCCAACGGGCTTTAGCCCTAGCCTTTTTAAATCGGATTAGGTTTGTTGTGGTTGGATATTTGCGAAAGATACTCCATGCCCGATTTTGCTCCTTCCGCGTATCCTTGCAGTCGGTGTTCCACCAAGGCTTGGAGCGCTTTTGGCAGGTTCCCAGACGTTTGTGGAATGGATAGAACAGCTGCATTTATGATCGCATCAGTCACCACTCTGTTTGCTTCTTCAATATCTCCTCTCTCAAGAGACAGAGATGACAAATCAACTGTTGTCTTAAAATTACTCCAATCCGCGCGGTAAAGGTTCCATCGAGGCGGTCGTGTTCTTAAGCTACTTGTTGGACCAGGAAATCTAAGTACAACTAGAAAATGGTCGCTACCGCGAGGGTTTGCTTGCACATCCCAATTGACATTATAATACAGAGAGGGGCTGCACAAAGAAATATCTAGGGGTGAAAATGTCTGAGTGGCAGAATTTATGTACGTTGGGAGACCAGTGTTCAAAAGGCAGAGCTGCTTTGACAGTAAAACCCTTTCAATTAGCTTGCCACGACTGTCGAGCCTTGAGCTGCGCCACAGCGGATTATGGGCGTTAAGGTCCCCGAGAATCATGAAGGGCTGAGGAAGCTGATCACATAACTGTTCAAACTCTGCTTGGTCTATGTTTTCTGCTGGCGGTAAGTACAGAGAGCAGACAGTAATTACCCGTTCGAGACATACTTGAGCGGCAACAGCCTCTAGGTTTGTTACCAGGGGTACGGCCCTTGCAGGTACAGACTGCGGGACAACGACAGCCACACCTCCCGATGCGCGCGCGCACCCTAAACGATCCTTTCTGAGCACGGTGTATCTCCGAAAGGGGTTGCTTTGTGGGTGTAAATTTTTCTCCTGTAAGCAAAAACAAACCGCCCTATGTTCCTCGAAGAGGTCTTTTATGTCATCGACATTTGCAATAAGACCCCGACAGTTCCAATGGAGGATTGTTTGGCCCATAATTTACGAAAGAAAGAGGAAAAAAGATTAAATCTAAGTACCTCGAATCAGAGGAGTGTGCTTTCACTTCCTACTTTTTTGATTGATTGATTGATTATGTGTTTAATGGCACAAAGGCAACAAAGGCCATAGAGCGCCAAAACCATGGTGAGTGTGTCGGAGATGATTATGGGAAAGATGATGTGAGAGAGAGTGTGTGGTAGTTAAAACCTATCTACAGGTATGAGGTATGAGCGATGAGATTGACCAGGATAAGAGAGAGGGGGATGACGATAACAAGCGAGCATGGCAGTTAAAAGCTATCTACAAGTGTGACAATGATATATTTACATGAGGAGTTCGGTGATATTGGATAAAAGCGGAGCAATGCTTATCATCTACATCTGACTAAGAAACCCACACGTGGTCAAAAATTTGATTACGTTATCAAACGGCACAAGAGGGGTGTCACCCAGTAGAAGGGCTGGGTGGAGTGGGACATGGTATCTGTAGAATGCGGTGAAATACTGTTGGCGTTGGTGTTCGAAGTGAGGGCAGGATGCCAGTACGTGCAAGACAGTCAAGCTGTCACCGCAGTGCGCACAAGCTGGCGGATCCTGACCTCTGAGTAGGTGGTGATGCGTGAGCCATGTGTGTCCAATCCTCAATCTCGCGTAAAGAACTTCGGATGATCTGTTGATGTGTTCAGTCTGATGCGGGGGGGAAACGTGTGGCTGTGTGAGGTGTAGCTTGTTATTTTCTTCCATGTCCCACTCCTGCTGCCACTGTGTGCAGAGAGCTCTCTTTTTTGGCGCAGTTATTTTCTGTCGAGGGGTTTTCTTCCTGGCCTCTGCCAGTTCCTTGTCAGAGATGTCTGGGAGCGATCCACTCGCAGACAAACCCTTGACAGTCTTTTTCTGTGATTGTGAGCTCGTGCTCACGAATGAGCGTTCTGAGCTCGAGTCATCGTCACAATCCATAGAGATTTTCTCCACGGAGGACGACGACAGTTGTGACACCACACCTTCAGGTGGCGTCATGGATGTAGTTGGTAAGACAGTGGGTGTGATGTCAGTTTGCGTTTTGGTGGATTGTACCTGTGTTTGTGTTGCGCGTGTTATCATTCTTGGTTTCTCCTTAGCCTTGTCTGCATAAGATTTGTTTCCGAACAAAAATGGTGATACCCTTTTTCTTGCCTCAATGTAACTTATATTAAGTGTCACTTTAAGATGTAGAACCTCTTTTTCGGCTTTCCATTTTGGACAATACCGAGAATAAGAGGGGTGGTTCTCAGAACAGTTGACACAATGTTCAGCACGATCACATTCCTTGGTCTCGTGTCCCTCCTGCCCACAACGTGCGCAACAGGTGCAGCCAGTACATGCACCTGCAGCGTGTCCAAAGCGGTTGCACTTAAAGCAACGAAGAGGGTTGGGTATGTAAGGCCTAACGTCGGTTGTTAGGTACCCCACCTTAAGCTTCTCAGGTAGCACCGGTGTGTCAAACGTAAGTATAACGTTCCTAGTGGTAATATATTCGTTCTTTCGTCTGATTTTTATCTTGCGGACGTCTATAACTTGTTGGTCTTTCAAGTTCACCAGAATATCTTCAGCTGGCACATCGATCAGTTCAGACAGGGAAATGACGCCTCGGCATGTATTCAGGGTCTTATGTAGAGACGCTGAGATCTTGTGCCCCATCATCTCTGTCGCGTTCAGAATTGTTTTGCTATCCCTCTCGGATACACATTTGAGCAGTAAGTCGCCAGACCTCATGCGTTTGATCTCTATCACATTTTTTGAAAGTGATGCAACCGCTTTTTCGATGAAAAAGGGCGACATTTTACCTAAAGGAGTGGGCTCAGGGCCAGCACTAGTCAAGACAGTGAACTTTGGTGTGTTGTTTGGCGTGTTCAATAGCACAGTTTGTAAGCCATCGGTGCGAGGGCGCTTACCGCCCCCGATCAAAGATTTAGAAGAAGTTTTTTTTACCAATGCGGTATATAGAGCTGGACGATCCAAACTGTCTCCCACACTTCACGTCCATACATGTGGGAAGGTCCCGGAATTACTGAAAACCCATCGGCCGGGGTTTGACCAAAACCTCGACCGCCTCCGTTCATGGTTTCTCTCCCTTCACCTTTCATCCCCTCGGCACGGTAGGTAACACCTTGGGACTGGGGGCTGGGGTCCGTTGTGGCGCCACTCACCAAACATCAGCGTACGCTGATGCCCCCTGCGGGGTAGTATGAGGTCAGAAGGCGAAGTCACTGAGCTCAGTGTGGATGATCTTGAGAGGTCGGGACTGCCGCGGGACCTTGCTGAAAGGGTTCTGTCTGGACCACTGCAATATACTGACTTAGAGAGAATCTACCGAGCTTTCAATGGCTTTCCCCAACCAAAACACCAACGCACCATGCCAACTAAAACATGATGATGATGATGATGATTCGGGTTTTTATGGCGCATGAGCAACTAAGGCTCAACTAAAACAGCCCAGTCTAGTACGAAGGCAGCGAGAAGAAGAGAGAAGTATCGTGAACATCAGCGTCTTTACAGGATGGGACCGAAGGTCCTTGTCCACCAGTTGCAAGCTGAGGGGGTGAGTTCCCCTGTCACGTTGGCTCCACTTATGACCCTCCTCCACTCCACTTATGACCCACTCTTCTCTTCTCCTTCCAAAACCAGTGTCTCGGTGCCTTCGTCTAGAAATAAGGTTAAAGCGTATTGCGGCCCTGTTGCCGACTCAGAAGTGGGAGAGGCTTTGAGCTCTTTTAAGAATGGCACTTCTCCCGGTCCAGACGGAGTGACTGTTGAGCTGTTGAAGCGGGTTCCCGTGGTTGTCCTTGCTGCTGTACTTAATAATTTCATGAAATTCCTGGTCGTTCCACCTGAACTCAAACATTCCAGAACCATCTTTATCCCTAAGGTGCCAAGGCCTGAATCGGCTTCCGATTTCAGGCCTATTACGATCTCACCCTTGGTCCTTACGTTGTTTTCCAAGATCTTATTGTCCCGCCTTTCGGCTGAAAATCGTTTTCACGATTTGCAAAGTGGGTTTGAGAGTGACCGGAGCACGAGCTCCAATCTTCTGCTTCTTCAGGGCATCATGTTGCACTCAAAAAGAACACATAAGCCCATGTATGTGGCGAGCTTGGACGTTAGGAAAGCTTTTGATTCTTTGAGTCATAATTCCATCTTTTCAGCCCTTGAGGGTAAGGACGTGCCACGACTATTCCAGGAGTTGGTCAAGGAACTGTATACTGGCAATACCACCACATTTCACTTGAACGGCAGAACAGACGGCGCCAGAGTCGCTGTACGGCAAGGTATAAAGCAAGGAGACCCCTTGTCACCCTTTCTTTTTATCTAGGAAGGGAGTTGCCTCAGGACAGAAGCCGCCGATATTTCGAACAGAGACTGTTCTTCTTCTGGGCACCGTCCTCATCATTGGCATGGTATTTAAAGGGTTAGGTGTGACGTGTTTAAAGGTTCATGCGAATTGTGGGTCAACAGCCCGGAGGGAAGAAATTATCTTTTTATCTGTGTGTGTTTTATCTGTGTTTTATCTATCTTTTTATCTAATCTTTTTATCTGTGTGTTAGACCCTCTTCTTGCCCAATTGAACCAGTCCGAGTTTGGTTATCACGCTGTAGCGGCCTCGGCTGCCTCCATGGGCTTCGCTGACGATTTGCTGGTGTTTTCTGAGAACCATTCTGCCCTAACAAGACTGTTGCAGATGGTTGAGACGTACATGACGTCAGTTGGTCTCACGTTAAATTCTCGGAAAACACAGTATTTCGGCTAGCGTTGGAACAGCGAAACCGGCTGGTTCGACTACGGTGCACCACCTGTGGAAATTGCAGGAGCACGGGTGGATGCTTTGGGAAGAGGAGGTGTTGTGAAGTATCTCGGGGTCTCCTTGTCCGTTAGTAAGGGTCCTCTACTGGAGGACAGATACAGTGACTCTGTTGCCCGGTTGTTAATGAAGGCGTCGTTAAAGCCGCTTCAGAGAATAAAATGCTACAAAGAACTAGTAGTATCACGCCAGTTATACCTCCTTTCCAACTCCCTGGCTGTTCTTTCTCAGTCTCAAAAACTCGATAAGTGGCACAGATCCTTTGTTAAGAAAACAGCACATCTTCCAGGGTCTTTTCCTAACGTCCTGCTCTGGTTGCCATACAGGAGTGGTGGTATGGGGCTTCTGCCAGTACTGTGGACAGCTCCAGCAGTCCAGTTGAAGTCTTTGGGTAGACTGCGGCGCCTCGGCAACGTGTTTGCTGATGAAATCTTTAACGAGGTGCTCGGAGGCTACGCCTCGCGACTGTCCACAGTGCTGGGTGTTCCAGACGGTATAGTGCACGGGAAGGATCTGCAACTGGCCCTGAATGAAAGCAAAAGGAAGTGGTTCGGTGACAAGAGAAGTAGTTACGTGAAGAGGGATCTGTTTGCTTTCGAGAAGGATCTCCTCGGGAACCGATGGCTGCACCCAGACTGCCAGTTTATTAAAGAAGGCGACAAAATCAAGGCCTTGCGGCTCAGGGCGGATGTTTTTCCAACAAGATCTCTTTTCAATAAGCACGCCGAGGACCCCGCGGCCAGGCTCTGTCATCACTGTCATGAGGCCGAAGAGACGCCTTGCCACATCCTCCAGCACTGCGAGCGAGTGCATGGCCCCAGAGTCGAGCGCCACAACTTTATTGCAAAACAGTTGCAAAGACTTGTCACGAAGTATTCTCCGAATACTACTGTTTCTGCGGGGAAAGTCTTCACTGCTGGTGGTGCTCGCCTCAAGCCAGACCTTGTACTAGATAGGGGGCATGAGGTAGTCGTGGTGGATGTGGCAATCGCGTGGGACTCTTCCGTGGACTCTTCCAATCTTGAGAAGAAGGCAAAGGAAAAATCTGAAAAGTATGCCTGTCTGGCTCAGCTTTCTCCAGGCAGAGCATTCAGGGCGGTCGGGGCGGTCCTTGGAGCTAGGGGTCTCGTCTGTCCGTTCATGCGAAAGCTATGTGAGGAGCTTGGGCTTTCGAGATCAGATGTGGCGTGGTTGGCGGCCAGGGCCCTGGTGGGCAGTTTGATCTGCCTGAGCCGCTTTGTACGGAAGGTATGACTGAGACAGCCATCGGTTCTGTGTGGTTTTGCTCAATCTTCTTGTGGTGTTGCCAGATCTTATGAGTTTTGCTTGATCTTTAACGCATAGTGTATTATTACACTTCAACATCTTGCGTCAGCAGTCCGAGCGTTTGTTGTGCTCGCTTGCTTTATCAATATTCTTGAACATCTTGTAGCAAATACTCCTTCCAGCATCCTGTGGCAAATACACCTTCTTGGATCTTCTCTTTGGTGTTGCTAGATCTTCTTCATGGGTTTTCTTAAATCTTCAACGCATAGTGTATTAATACACTTTAAGATCTTGCGTCAGCAGACCGAGCGTTTGTGTGTTTGTTTTGTGCTCGTTGCTTCACTGGTATTCTTGAACATTTGTAGCCAATGTACCTTATTGAACACCCTGTAGCAAATACGCCTTCTTTGATCTTCTCGGTGGTGTTGCTAGATCTTCTCTGTGGTCTTATTGTATCTTTAGCGCACAGTGTATTATTACACTTGAGATCCTTGCGTCGGCATTCTGAGTGTTGTTCCGCTCGTTAGCCCCAATAATATTCTTGAACATCGTACACCAATTACACACTTGAACATCTTGTAGCACATACACCTTTGAGTATTCTCGCAACCCTTGTTCAGTAGCAAATCCTACCTTACTGGCTTTTTTTTTCCTCTGATTTTGTCATAGGGAAGTGGAGAGGAGTTCCCGTGGTTTTGCTATAGTTGATCGGGACTCCTGCTTTGTGTTTCTGTTTTAATTTAGGCTTGCCACGCTCCGCTCTTTTTAGCCTCTTGTTGGGCAAGTTCTTATCTGTATCCCTAATATGTTCTTTTTAACGGTCTTACCCCAAGTCTGGGTCTAAGGCCGACTGGCTCACTGCTCTCCGCGCGGTGAGGCTGCAGATCCCCGACTTGGCTCTAACCCGCTTGCGGGTGCATGTTTGTTTTAGCCAAATAAACGCCATTCTACTCATTCGAAGCTTTTCTCCACGTTCGGATCCTGCATCTCAAGAGAAAATTAAAAATGTCTGGTGTAACGGCGGGGGAATATATTGTGTTCTTTATATATAAGGACACGAGTTTGGCCTGTGCTCGAGCGGCCAGTATAGAGCGCGAGTCCCAGGGCACGGGTAGAGCAATACATCATTTTGTTAACTCCCTTGAGGGTGACCGGTGCGATGCGGGGGCGGTGCCTGGGGCCCCGTCCGGTTTGGCCGGGGTGGGGGCCGTTGTCTCCGGGGCTTCCGAGGCGGCGCCGTCAGGTAATCTGGAAGGAGCCTTGGTTGATGCTGGGCTGTCAGGGAGACAGATGCTCTCCTTTGGGAGATGGACCGAGGCCGATATGAGGGCGCTTGCCCTGTTGGAATTGCAGCAGTCCGGACATCCTTTTATTAATCAACAACTTGCGAAGTCTTTTCCAAGTCGCTCGGTGACTGCCATCTCTCTAATGAGGCGACAGGAAAAATATAAAGAAATCCTTGAAGATATGAGAGCTCGGACTCAGGTTCATCAACCAGCACTTAGAACAAGGGTTGTTGCTGGCAATATAGAGGCTCCACGATTGAGGATGCAGAAGGAGAAGGTGAAGGAGGACTTTGAGTCTGAGGGCCTCATGAGTGACTCTCTTCAAGCTAACGTCGCTGACGTCCCACTGACTATGGAGGAACTTCTTGAAATCTTCAGCCATTTTCGAGTCTCCGTTACTCGGACTCGAACCAAGAAATCGTCTAAGCCCCAGAAGAGGAAGAGGGTGGTGCCCACAACCAGCAAAGCAAGAAAGAAGGCTCAGTTCCAGGAGCACCAAAAGCTGTATCGGTTGGGCCCGAGGGTCCTTGCCCATAACATCCTTCTTCAAGGGGAAGGTCCAAATGCTTTGGGCCTTTCAGACATTCATGACGTATATGATCCTCTTTTCACGGCACCTTCGGGTCCGGTTTTTGAAGCGATTCCATCCACTAGTACTTGTCATATGGCTGTGGAGTTGTTCGCTATTGAAGAGGTCCAATGGGTGCTGCAATCATCTAACCCTAAGTCTGCTCCAGGCCCGAACGGTTTATCTCTCTTTGAACTGCAGAAAGTCCCATCGAAGATCTGGTTGCACATTTTCAATAATTGTCTCGCCTTCCAGAATCTTCCTGTCGAACTAAAAAGGTCGAAGACGATATTCATTCCCAAAAAAAGCGAATCCTGCAACTGCAAGTGATCTCCGTCCAATCACAATGTCCTCGATGATTTCGAGACTTTTGTCCAAATTACTCTTACGGAGATTCAGTGTCAGTACTGCCTTCCACAACCTCCAGGGTGGTTTTCAAGACGACCACAGTACTAGCACTAATTTATTACTCCTGCAGGGTATGATGAAGTATGCCAAACAGAAGAAAAAGAGTTTCTATGCAGCGAGTCTCGATGCGCGCAAGGCGTTTGACACTATTAGCGATGAGGCCATCTTTCAGGCTCTACGAGGGAGAGGCTGTCCGGACTTTTACATTACCATCATCCGGAATCTATACAGCGGCTGCTCGACATAGTTCTTTATGAACGGGGTGATGGATGCCCGCAGAGTTTTGGTACACCGTGGAATCAAGCAAGGGGATCCGCTCTCGCGCTTCCTATTTAATGTGGTGCGCGACCCGCTTTTACAACAGCTTAACGGGTCAGGCCTGGGTATGCAGATAGGCGAGCAGAACGCATCCATTCTAGCGTTCGCTGACGATATCCTTGTGACCTCTAGAAGCTATGAAGGACTCCGTCATCTTCTGCGGGAGGTTGAGAAATATTTATTGGGTGTTCACCTCGCATTAAATCCGCAGAAGACTCAATACTTCGGATGGCATTATGACGGAGTCCGGAAATGGTTCAATTATGACATACCACCCATCCATGTTGCGGATGTAGAGGTCACACCGGTAAAACCGGGTTCGCCGATCTGCTATCTAGGCCTTCAATTATTTGTAAACAAACCTCCACGGGCGAATGATGATTTCACGGAAGAGATAACTCGTGTAATTTCTGCGGCATCCCTCAAACCGTTTCAGCTGCTTCGCTGTGTGGACACCCTCGTGGCTTCAAGGTACTTGTATATACTGTCAAACGCCCTGAATATGAGGTCGGAGGCGGTGCGCAGAGATAAGACGCTTCGAATTTTAATCAAGCGACTGCTGCATTTGCCTATGTCATTCCCTAATGTGCATATTCATCTGCCTTGCAAGGAGGGTGGGTTGGGCCTCCTCTGGTTGGAGTGGACGGCGGCCGCCGCTCAGGCGGAGGCGTACGCAAGGATGGAAAGAATGGCCGACCCCTTTGTCGAGGAGGTGTTATCCCACGCACTAAGAGAAGAACAGGAAAAACTATATCGTTTCCTTGGAGTGCCCTTGGGGGTTTCAGACAGGCAGGCCATTGAGGTGGCACTAAGATCTGCTAAACGAGATTGGATTGATAGGCAAATCCGTCAGTACGACAATGGGCGTTTGTGCTCTCATCGCCGGGAACCTGTGGGGAATCAGTGGCTGCGCCAGGATTGCAGGCATATTAAGGATGGTGACAGAATCCGGGCGTTGCGGCTGCGGACAAATCTGTTTCCAACGCGTTCCCTGTCAAACAAGCATAGCACGGATGAGATGGCCACCCTCTGCAGGTTTTGTAAAGAAAAAACGGAAACCTCCTATCATATTGTGCAGGAGTGCGAGATGGTGCATCTCTCCCGTGTGGAACGCCACAACTTTATTTGTAAACAGATTGTCCGTTTAGTCAACAAGTATGACCCACAGGTTCAGGTTACTCAGGAGAAACTTATCACTACTACCAATGGCAAACGTCTGAAGCCGGACCTAATTTTGTCCAAGGGCAACGATGTAGTTGTGTTAGATGTGGCAGTTGCGTGGGATGCCACCTCATCGACCCTGGAGAGCGTAAATAGGTCCAAAGTGGAAAAGTATACTTGTTTGGCTCCAACTTTTCCAGGTCGTTCTTTCCAGGTGGCGGGCCTTTGCTTTGGTGCTCGAAGTGGCACTTGTGCCAGCACTAGAAAATCGCTGAGGGCACTTGGTTTGTCCTGGTCTGATATTGCTTGGCTTGCTTCAAACGTTTTGGTGGGCAGTCTAATCTGCCTCACTCGTTTTAACGGGAAGATCTAGGATCCAGGCTCGTTTAGTTTTATTCGTTGTTTGTCGCTTCGGCGCATCTGTGGATCGTTAAGTTTTAACGGTGTCCTCTTGACTATTGTAGCTTTGCACCTTTTCTCTTGTTTGCTTTTCTTTCGTTCATGCCCGCATGAAGGGGATCCGTTGTGGCCCAATTGGCAGACCATCGCTGGCTCTTTGAGCCGGGTCACAACGTGGCTCCTTTGGGCATTGTGTTTTACCCCTTTTTTCGGGGAAACTGTTTTAGTAGCCAAAAAAAACGCCATTCTACTCATTCGAAGCTTTTCTTCACGTTCGGATCCTGCATCTCAAGAGAAAATTAAAAAAGTATGGTGTAACGGCGGGGGAATATATTGTGTTCTTTCGGTAGCCAAATAAACGCCATTCTACTCATTCGAAGCTTTTCTCCACATTCGGATCCTGCATCTCAAGAGAAAATTAAAAAAAGTATGGTGTAACGGCGGGGGAATATATTGTGTTATTATATTGTGTTCTAATTATTGTGGGGGTGGTGGCTCGGATTTGGTTTGCTCTGCTGTGCGAAATTTATTTGCGCAAACCAAGTGTCTCTTTCAAAGTGTTTTTCCGAGTCACCGGGCGGTCCAGCCTCCTCGTGGCACCCCCTGGGCAACGGCTTGCAGCAGCCGGCGAACGGACCGCCCGAGGCTTTTGGCCGCGTTTGAGGCCAACAGGAGTACTGTCTTTTATTGGGAAGTTCCTGGCAAATCGTTTTTTCGACAGGATCTCTAGCCTCAGCACCACCTTTAGTGCATAGTCGACATGGCTACGAAACTCACCCAGCGTGAAGAACCTTATCCACCGCAAGAACTGATTTGTCCTGTCTGCGATATCAGGCTTACCTCACGACCTAAACTGGAAGACCACTACAAGGCCCATTCACTGCTGTGGAAATGCAATATCTGCAAGAGCAAGACCTCTACTTCAAGCAAGATCATGTCACCTCACTACACGAAATGTAGACGCAAGCTCGAACACACGGACGGCGTCCGGCCCGGCGGGCCCCCTTCGGCCGCCGAGGGGGAGGGGGGTTCCTTGTCCCCGTCTGGGGATGTGTCGGTGCCGGTGGGCGGACCTATGAGGAATCAAAGAGTGGCGTACATCAAACATCGAAGTCGCCTATTGTGGAGAATATCAATCTGGCGTCCGATCAGGGAACCGATCCTGAATTATCTGCCTCTGACGACTTGTCCCAATTGGCCGAGGCTCTAGCCTTGGCTGACTTGACGCCGCCCAGCGGCAGTCTGTTGCTGCAGAACGAGGCGCATGGGGTGACCACTCAGATGGTTGCAATTTCCAGCAACGACAAGGCGACATTCATGAGCCACGAGGCCCGCCCACGCGGCGTTGTACCTGCCCCGCGCGGGGATGTGGTGCCCCCTTCGTTGGCTGTTGGGGGGGCCCTCGGGCCGGACGCTTGCCCTTTGACGATGACTCAGACCCCCAGCGGTACTGCTCAAGAGGAAGATGATCGAACAACGCAAATGTATTCCCACAGCAGGCGGTCGGACACCGACCTCCGGGCCCTTACCCATCTAGAGCTACAACTCGAGGGTCGTCCATTCATTAACCAAGATTTGGCGAAGAGATACCCATCACGAACCCTCATGGCCATCAGGATGATGCGTTACCAATCAAGATACAAGATAATTCTGCAAGAATGCAGGGTGACCGTGAGCAGCGAGGGTACAGGTCCTGATCAACTTCGCCCTGACAACACCAACCAACATTCCGGTCCAACACCTACTACGGGAAGCGACCTCTGCACTGCTGACAGCCAATGCCGCAGAGACTTTGAAGACGCCGGCATTAAGGATCCTGCACTATGTTATAATCTAACCTGGCACCCAATACAGATGTTGGACATCTACACTATTCTACAACACTTTGGGGTCCGCCTGGGTACAAGTCCACCTACAGCCCGCAGGCAGCAGAGGAAGTCCACTTACAGTGCGTCCCGTGCTGCTCGCCGTAAGGCGAGATTTATTGAGCACCAGAGGCTCTACAAGCTCGGTGCCCGTGTGCAGCCCATCACCTGCTCTTGGAAAATGTATCTATGGATCACAACATCAAGCTGAGCGACGTCCACGACACTTTTGACGCGCTGCTCTCCGCACCATCCGAGCCGATCACCGAGGGTTTGCACTCCGACATTAAGATCGAGGTGTCCACTGGACCGATTACCCCAGCAGAGGTAACGCACGCTATTTCCGTTATGAACAAGAAGGCCGCACCCGGCCCAGATGGTCTCTCGCTTCGGGAAATGGAGAAGGCCCCCGCCGTGATATGGGCCGCTGTCTTTAACAATTTTATGGCCTTCCAGACAGCCCCAGACGACTTAAAAACTGCCCGAACTGTATTTATTCCAAAACCCCCAATCCAAGCTCGGCGTCCGAACTTCGGCCTATCTCCATGACTTCAGTGATTAGTCGAACTTTTTCAAGAATACTTCTCGCCAGGCTCTCACGAGGCACCAGCTTTCATGCCCTCCAAGGGGGATTTCAAGACGATCGATCAACCAGCACTAACTTGCTCCTCCTCCAGGGAGTCATGCGCTTCTTGAAGAAGAAAAAAGCGAGCTTTTACGCCGTTAGTCTGGACATCCGCAAGGCGTTTGACGCCCTCAGCCACCACGCCCTCAGCCACCACGCCATCTTCGAGGCCCTGAGAGGCAGAGGTACTCCGGACCTCTACATCAAGTTGATGATGATGATGATGATGATGATTGGAGTTTTAATGGCGCATTAACTACATAGGTCATAATGCGCCAACACTGTGATTAAAATAAGACTAGTAAGAAGTAGGTGCAGTACTTAAAAAGGGGGAAATAACATCTAAAATACGAGGCTAAAACTACACAAGACTTACAATTCCAATGTCTCTTAAAAAATTAAAAATTCTATTGAAAGGGATAATAGCCTCATCACCAAGCAAGAGCGCTGGATGAAGAGGCAAAAAATACGTATAAAACTCTGTGAAATGATGTTGACGATGGGTTTCGTGGTGTGGGCAGGTGATAAGAATGTGGATGACAGAGAGGGGTTCACCTTAGTTTTCACACAGTGGCGGCTCTTCTCCACAGAGTAAATATTTGTGCGTGAGGAAGGTGTGGCCTATCCGCAACCTCCTTCGCAGAACACTCAAGAGACGATTTGCCTGGCGGTCTCCATAACTTTGGATGTGTTGTTTAATCAAGTGTAGCTTGTTTTGTGTCTGAGTGTTCCAGAAGCTCTGCCATTTTGTGTACAGTGATTTCCTAAGTGCTGCCCTAATATCTTGCATGGGTATCTCGAAAGAACTGACGTCTTTTGAAGCTGGAGCAGCAGCGGCCCGGTCGACAAACTCATTTCCTTGTATGCCTGTGTGGCTAGGCACCCAGCATAAAATGACCGAATATCCCCTCTTCTGTGCCATACTGATTAAGGACTGTGCCCGCTGTATCAAAAAATTCTTTGGTTTGCGTGTGCTACAAATAGCATAAACAGAACTTAAAGAATCTGTACATATTACTGCTGACGAGATGCAACCTTGAAGAATGTGGTTAAGTGCAAGGAGGATGGCATAGATTTCTGCAGTTAAGATAGATGCTATACTGTTTAGACGATGTGACCTCACGCATGTGCCACAAGTCATGGCACAGGTCACTCCTGCGCTAGACTTTGATCCGTCCGTGTAAATTTCAGTGTGAGTCCCAAAACTTTCCCTCACGTGTTCAAATTTTTGCTGTAGTACTTGTGTAGAGGTGTTGTGTTTGCTGTACTTAGTCAATGTAGTATCATACCTTGGCAGTGGTTGCCAAGGTGGGACTATTTTACCATGTTCTACAACTTGACAATCATAGGAAGACAAATTGTGATCCTCAATATCTCGTTCAATCCTCATTGAAAGAGGGGGAACTACTGAAGGTCTGTTAATAAACAGCTGTTTGAAGCGTGTACTTTTAACACAAGTGAGTGCAGGGTGTTGTGGATAACTCCTTATTCTTAGTGCATATGACACCCCAAGATAAAATCGTCTTCTCTTCAACGAATATTCACGTGATTCTACATACAGACTTTCAACTGGAGAGGTGCGGAACGCACCAAGGATAAGCCTGAGCCCTTGGTGATGTACAGTGTCCAGGAGCTTCAATAGGGATTGGCGGCCCGAGCTGTAGACGATAGAGCCATAATCTATCTTGGAGCGAATGCAGGCAGTGTATACACGGCGAAGTGTCTCCTGGTCTGCACCCCAAGATCTGTGAGAGAGGATTTTCAGTAGATTCAATGACTTAATACATTTTGCCTTCAGGTTCTGAATATGGGGCTTGAAACTTACATTCGGATTTTACAAGAATATCTTGTTTATTAAGTTCCAGCTTAGGAGACAGAAACATTCCTCTGATTCTCGAGAAATGAACGCAGATTGTTTTTTCAGTACAGAATTTAAACACATTATGTGAGGACCATTTTGCCATTTTATTTATACAGAGTTGCATCTGTCGTTCACATCTGGGTAAGTTCGCAGAACAACAAGATATCTGGATGTCATCCACATACAAAGAAAAAGATATGGAGGGTGGGATGACACTGGCTAGAGAGTTGATTTTGATAAGGAATAACGTGACGCTGAGAACAGATCCCTGCGGGACACCATTCTCCTGCTCAAACAAATGTGATAAGGTTGTTCCCAGCTGAACTCTAAATGTTCTGTGTTGAAGGAAATCAGCAATACATTTCAAAAGACGACCCCGTATACCGAACGAATGGAGATCCTGTAGTATGCCATATCGCCACGCAGTGTCGTATGCTTTTTCCAAGTCGAAGAAAACTGACAAGCAGTGTTGCCTCCTGACAAAAGCTTCACGAATGGTTGTTTCTAGACGAACGAGGTGGTCCATTGTGGAGCACCCCGTTCGAAAACCACACTGAAACTCTGATAGGCACTTATTCATTTCGAGAAAATGAACCAATCGGTTATTCACCATTCGCTCAAAAGTTTTGCCTACACAGCTTGTGAGAGCGATGGGACGATAACTGGCAGGACAAGAGGCTTCCTTCCCTGGTTTCAGGAGGGGGATTATGGTGGCAATTTTCCACGCAGACGGTAGTGTCCCCTGTATCCAAACATGGTTGAAGAACTGAAGTAAACATTTTTTTGATATGTCATACAGGTTTTCAAGCATTGAATATGTAATACGGTCTGGGCCTGGAGCAGTCGCTTTTGCTGACAGCAAGGAGCCTGACAATTCTACCATGGTGAAGGGCTGGTTAGATCCAAAACCGTCTCCACCATTTACTGGAATCTTTTGGTTTTCAGCCCTTTGTTTAATTTTAAGGAAATCACTGCTATAATGGGCAGAACTTGAAATGCTTTGGAATTGTTCCCCGAGCGCGTTAGCCTGTTCTTCTAGGCTTTCGCATACATGACCGTTAACTTCTAAAAGAGGGACTGAATGACTGATATGCTCTCCTCTGATTTTACGAAGTCTGTCCCATACGATTTTGGACGGGGTATTACAAGATAGAGACGATACAAAAGTTCGCCAAGAGGATCGTTTAGCCTGTTTTCGTGTCCACCTGGCCTTTGCTCTTGCCTTTTTGAAAAGTAAAATATTTTCTGAGGTGGGGTATCTCCGGAATGTACCACATGCACGATTTTGAAGTTTGCGAGTTCCCTCGCATTCATTATCCCATCAGGGTTTAGGTCGCTTTGGGAGGCGACCAGATGTCTGGGGAATGGATACTGTTGCTGCATCAAGTATGATGTTGCTGATAAGACAATTAGCTTCTTCTATTGTTACACTATCAATTGGAATTAAAGATAGGTCACTTCTTTCTGAAAACTGCCTCCAGTCGGCCAGTTGGAGTTTCCATCTAGGAGGGCGTGTTGTCAGAGTGTTCACTGGCGTAAGATATTTTAACACCACTGCGAAGTGATCACTCCCAAGTGCATTTTGTTTTACAGTCCATTCTATCTCCTGAAACAAGGATGGACTGCAAAAAGACAGGTCTAAGGTTGAGAGAGACTGACTCGAAGAATGTATGTATGTAGGTGCCCCTGTGTTTAAAAGGCAGGTGGATGTTGATAATAAGAACTTCTCTAACATTTTCCCTCGAGTGTCAGTTCTCGTACTGCCCCAAAGTGGATTGTGAGCATTAAAGTCACCTACAAGTATAAGAGGACTAGAAAGTTGGCTGCACAAGTTTTCTAATTGTTTTTGTGTAATTGTACCGGATGGTGGCAAATAGACTGAGCAAATGGTGACTATCCTGCCTAGACACATCTGCACAGCTACAGCTTCCAAGTCTGTAACTAGGTGTACTGCTTTGGTTGGGAGAGATCCTCGTGTGACGATCGCAACACCACCAGATGCTCGGGTGGCGTCAGTTCGATCTTTTCGAAAGATATTGTGTCTTCGCAGTGGATTTTGTGTTTGTGTATTCAGATATGTTTCTTGAAGACAAAAGCATGATGCGTTATACTTCTCGAAAAGATCGTTGATGCCATCTAGATTAGAGAGTAACCCTCGGCAGTTCCATTGGAGGATCGTGTGTTGCATAATGATTGCAGTAAGAAGAAAGACGCCTGTCAATAACTTTTGCCGACTAGGAAGGGCTTCCATTACCTATTTTTTGTTGGGGGTGTGACCCGCGGCCTTGTGGTTTTCTTTCGTGCAGCCGCAAGCTCCTTGTCAGATATGTCAGGGAGTGACCCGCTCCCCGACAGACTAGATCTATTCTTTTTGGGGGCTTGGGAGCTCGTGCTCGCAAAGGAGCGCTCAGAGCTCGTCTCGTCCTCGCAATCCATGGATGTCACCTCCGTGGACTGTGAGGACAGGAGTGGCGTCGGTGTTAGTGACGCCACTGGAGTTTCGGGGACTGGAAGTGGATGTGCACCTCGTTGAACTTTATTTGTGGTTGTCTCTCTCAGTAGTGATTGCTCGGTCTGTGTGAACTGTGTTACTAGTTTCACTTTCTGTTTCACGGCTGTGGCAAAAGATTTTTCGAAAAAGATGGGAGCTACTTTTTTCCTTGCTTCTGGGTAACTGATGTTCTGCGTAACCTTAACGTGCAGGACTTCTTTTTCATATTTCCACTTTGTACAAGACCTCGAGTAGGATGGTGATGATGATGATGATGATTCAGGTTTTTATGGCGCACGGACAACTAAGGGAGTAGGATGGGTGGTTCGAAGAACAGTTGACACAGCAGTCTGGCCCTTTGCATTCTTTAGTCTCATGGTCAGACTTTCCACATCGTGCACAACAGGCAGAGCCACGGCACCCGTCTGCAGCATGTCCAAACCTGTTGCACCGAAAACAGCGCAACGGGTTCGGAATCTAAGGTCGGATATCTGCTGACAGGTAGCCTACTTTTAGTTTTGTTGGAAGTGTGGGCCTGTCAAAAGTCAGTACTATATTTCGTGTGGTGATGTACTCCCCGTTTTTACGGATTTTGATTTTGCGTACATCAATGACATCCTGGTCCTTTAAGTTTTCTAGGATTTCTTCCACAGGCACGTCAATCAGTTCTGATACTGCGATGACGCCCCTGCAAGTGTTCGGTGTTTTGTGCAAGGAAGCTGAAATCTTTTTACCCATCATCTCATGTGTGTTTAGAATGCGTTCACAGTCTATTTCATTGGAGCATTTTACGAGAAGGTCGCCAGATCTGATGCGTTTGATTTCAGTAATGTACTTAGACAGTGATGCCACCGCTTTCTCAATGAAAAGGGGTGACATCTTTCCCAGTGGTGTGCTTTTCTCTTTCTCTGTATCTGCAGAAGAAAGTACGATGTATTTTGAAGTGAACTGTTTTGTTACAGTCCTTAAGGCTTCGGTCCGTGGACGCTTTGCGGCTACCTTGCCATTAGAAGAAGAATATTTACCCATGTAGGTTTGATCAATGAGTATTCCAAAAAGGTCACCCGTATTTCATACTAATACATACGGGAAGGTCCCGGAGTTTGACAATCCATCAGCCGGGGCTTGACCAAGTCCCCGACTGCCACCGTTCAAGGTTTCTACCCTTCACCTTAAATCCCCTCGGCACGGTACGGATAACACCTTAGGACTGGGAGCTGGGGTCCGTGGTGGCGCCACTCACCAAACACCAGCTGAAGCCGGTGCCCCCTGCGGGGACATCAACTTGATCCGGAACCTTTACACGAACGCTAATACCACGTTTTGCCTTAATGGCAAGGTAGATGGCAAAAGGATTCCCACCAGGCGCGGGATCAAGCAAGGTGATCCGCTTTCCCCATTCCTCTTTAACGTGGTAATGGACCCTTTCCTCCAGCGGGTCAATAACTCCGGTGTGGGCGTAGACGTCGCGGGGGCCAATGCTTCGGCTATGGCCTTTGCCGACGATGTCCTCCTCATGTCATCAAGCCTCGAGTGACTCAGGGCCCTTATTTCCGAAGCCGAGAAGTTTTTGGACGCTATACATCTATCCCTCAATCCGGCAAAAACACAATACTTTGGATGGAAATACAACGGAGTCCGCAAGTGGTACGACTACTGCTTACCGCCAGTCACAATCGCAGGAGTAACTGTCCACCCACGCGCTAAGGACATGCCCATCAAGTATCTTGGACTTCGGCTGTTTGTCAACAAAGCCCCACAAGTGGATGACCCGTATACAGAGAAGATTCTGCCGCTGGTCTCAAAGGCTTCATTGACACCTTTTCAAAAGCTTCGGTGTATCAACTGTCTGGTTGCGCCGCGCTATTTATACATCCTCTCTAACGCCCTGAATGTCAAGCAAGCGGCGCCCCAGAGGGACAAGCGCCTACGGATCCACATTAAAAGGACTCTGCACTTACCGCAATCATTCCCTAATCTGCACGTCCACCTTCCCAATCGTGAAGGGGGTCTGGGACTCCTCCAGTTGCAGTGGACGGCGGTAGCTGCCCAAAGGAAGGCCTTCGCTCGCATGGCCCGGCTCTCGAACACTTTTGTGGACAACGTCCTTGGAGGGTCTCTGATGGACATTTGCGACAGGACGAGTGCTTACCTCCAAGTCCCAACATCTATAACTAGTCAGCGCGATCTGGACGTGGCACTTAAAGACGCCCACAAAGTGCGTATCAATAACAATGCGGCTTCCTAGTTCCTACCACAACGCTGGGATATTTTCTCATCGCCGCGAGCCAGTCGGTAATCACTGGATTAGGCCGGATTGTCATTACATGTCAGATGGAGACCGTATAAGGGCGATGAGGCTTCGCACGAATCTCTATCCAACGCGCACACTATCCAACAAGCATGCAGTGGACCCGTCCGCGCTCCTGTGCAGATTCTGCGGCGAAAAGAATGAAACCACCTTCCATATTCTTCAGGAATGCGACCGCGTCCACTCTTCTCGCGTATAGAGGCATAATTTTATTGCCAAAAATATTGTGCGCTTGGCCAAAAAGTACGACTCCAGTATCACCGTCGACCAAGTGAAGTTACTCACTGTTGACGGCGTACGTCTCAAGCCCGATATAATAATTACCCACGGCGACAACATTACCATCCTTGATGTCGCCGTCGCATGGGACGCGTCACCCGCCACACTAGAGGAAGTCAACAGGACTAAAGTGAGGAAATATACCTGTCTGAGTAGATGCTTCCCAGGTAAGCTGGTGGAGGTGCGAGTACTCTGTTTCGGAGCACGTGGCGGCACTTGCGCCGGAACCAGATCGGCGTTAAGGGACTTGGGCTGCACTACTGCAGACATAGCTTGGCTGGCCGCTAAGGTATTAACTGGCAGCCTTATTTGTTTGACTCGTTTTTTGGTATTTTATTCACCCTGTCACCTCCTGTTTTTTGGGGGTTGTATTTTAACTTGTTCAGTTTTAATAGTTTATTCTTTGTGCTGCAAAGAGGAGACTTTGGGGCCCTTGGGCAGAAGATCGCCAGCCTTTTCGGAGGCTTGGCCCCAAAGCGCCCCTCTTGAGGCTTGACGATTTTACCCCTTCTTTTGGGGGGGGGGACGTTTACTGTTTTAGCCAAATAAACGCCATTCTACTCATTCGAAGCTTTTGTCCACGTTCGGATCCTGCATCTCAAGAGAAAATTAAAAAAGTATGGTGTAACGGCGGGGGAATATATTGTGTTCTTTCGGTAGCCAAATAAACGCCATTCTACGTATTCGAAGCTTTTCTCCACATTCGGATCCTGCATCTCAAGAGAAAATTAAAAAAAGTATGGTGTAACGGCGGGGGAATATATTGTGTTCTTTCTTTGGGGGGTGTGGCTCAGTTATTTTTCTTGCTGTGTGATTTCTCGACAAATTGTGCATTGGAGCTTGCTTTAGGTGTCAGTAACTGAGCCACAGTGCGGTCCAGCCTCCACGTGGCGCCCCCTGGTAACGGCAGCAGCCGGCTAATGGACCGCACGAGGCCTTTGGCCTGGGTGTGAGCGGACTTCTTCAGTTTTCTCTGTGCTTTATTAAGCTCTCTGTTCGTGACAGGGAGCATCACGCTCCTCCCGGTGTTAGTGCTTGTGGAGGAACTTCTGCGTTGAGTGACTTCATCATGGAACAATGGGGTGTTAATTACCCTCCCCAAAACCTCACTTGTCAGTGATGCAACAAGACGGAAACTTCACGACCTAAACTGGAGCTGCACTATGCAACCCACCATCTTTTGCTGGTGTGGAAATGTGACATGTGTGACAGTAAGACCTCTTCCTCAAGCAAGGTGATGTCCTGCCATTACACAAAATGCAAACGTCGAGCTGCTGATGGACGGGGGGCTTCTGCGCCGGCTGGTGCCGGGGCGGGGGGTTCCGTGCCTGCTGGTGGCTCTGGCGTTGTGATCCCTTCTACGGCCCCTAGCGACCTCGTGGCTAACATTCTCCATGATGGCTCTCCTCATTCTTCGACTGTGACCATGAATATAAACGATCTTCAGCAGGGCCAGAGTGGGCCCACACCTGATCTAGACACGAACATTTCTCGGTTAGCCGATGAAATAGTGGCAGTAGTCGAGCAGCCGAGTGCTCCGAGGAGACCCACTCCAGAGTGTGATATATCCGCTTTAGCGGAGGCCCTGGCCATGGCAGAGGGATTAACACCCCCCTGCATTATCAACAGATTGGAGACTCCAATCAGTCAAGTCACGAGGACGATGCCACGACCTACCACGTGGGTAGGCCGCCCGGGGTTGCTCGGGGCGCGTTGGCGAGCGATCGGGCGTCGGGGCCGACGGTGGGCTGGGGGCCTCTTGGGCCGGCGTCAGTTGGCATGGATGCCGCTCAGTCGACGTCTCAGGCCTCTCAAGACCCAACTGAAGAGGCTGGCATACAGTCAACGAGTGATACGGCTTGCTTATCTTATGGTCGATGGACGGAAACGGAAATGAGGGCCTTGGCCCTCCTGGAGAAAGAGCTGTTACATCATCCTTTTATCAATCAAGAACTCGCCCAACGCTTCCCAAGTCGGTCATTGATGGCGATCCGGATGATGCGACACCAACAGAGATATAAGACCATCCTGCGGGAATGCCTTGCCGCGCCTTCTGTCAATTATACTCAGCCAGTTTCCCGCCCTCCATCTCCAGTCTCGACTCAGATGTTAACACCTCCTTCTGATGAGCCACAACATTAGCCAGGCTCCATTGGAGATGGACGACTTGGAAAAGCTATACAGACATTTTGGCGTACAGAAGCGACAACAGCGGAATCAACGTAACAACAAGCCCAATCGTCCTGTCCATCGCCGTGAAAACATGAACCGGAATGCCAGGAGACGTGAAATATTCAAGGAACACCAGCGGCTGTACCGTTTGGGCCCAAGGGTTTTAGCCCATGAATTGCTGATGAATCAGCGCGAAGATTCTTCTACAGTCACCCTCGAAGACGTGCATGGCTACTATGACCCTTTGTTCTCGTCTACCTCGGGGCCGATCCAGGGTTCCGTCGCCTCCACATCGACAATGACGGTCCCACAAGGACCTGTGGTTGAGACCGAAGTTATTACAGCCCTAGACAGTTTAAACAATGGGGTTGCTCCGGGGCCCGACAGAATCACTGGTCCCGAATTAAAGAAGATCCCGGCGACGATTCTGACTCATATAATCAACAACTTCATGAGATTCTAAGACATCCCGGAAGAATTGAAAATATCGAAGACGGTCTTCATCCCAAAAACACCAGCACCAACATCTGCTACGGATATGAGACCTATCACAATGTCTTCCGTGCTATGCCGGGTATTTTCGAAGATCTTACTGGCTCGCCTGTCCAATGGTAATGCCTTCCACCCGCTCCAGGGCGGGTTTCAAGATGACTGCAGCACAAGCACGAATTTACTGTTACTCCAAGGGGTTATGAAGTATGCCAAAAAGAAGAGGAGCCTATACGCTGCAAGTCTGGATATAAAGAAGGCCTTCGATACCATCTCTCATGAGGCCATCTTCGCCACCCTGAGAGGGAGGGGATTCCCGGAGTACTACATCACCTTACTCCGCAATCTTTATACTCACACCTCAACGATCTTCTTCCTTAATGGAAAGACTGATGGACACCGCGTGGCTACACGGCAAGGAATCAAACAGGGTGATCCCCTATCGCCCTTTCTTTTTAACGTGGTCCTGGACCCGCTGCTACAAGAACTAAACCGGAAGGGCGTTGGCGCACAGGTGGAAGGTGGTCAGGCCAGTTGCATGGCCTTTGCCGATGACGTGCTACTTATGTCTTCGAGCCTCGAGGGTCTTAGAGCCCTCATACACGACACTGAGGCTTACTTCGCCAGGGTTCACCTCCATCTGAACCCTGCGAAAACACAATACTTTGGGTGGCGGTACAGTGGAGTACGCAAATGGTTTGACTACGTACTGCCACCCATTACCATTGCTGGCACCGTCGTCTCGCCCACGCAAAAAGGAGCGCCTGTCACGTACTTAGGCCTGCAGCTGTACGTCAACAAGCCCCCAGGCCAACGAACGATATGTCCGAGGCAGTGACCCGGGTTCTGCGAAGTGCTGCCCTAAAGCCTTTCCAACGTCTGCGGTGCCTCAATCTCTTGGTCCTCCCAAAGTACTTGTATATTTTGTCAAACGTCTTGAACGTTATACGGGAGGCCAAGCGAAGGGACAAGACCACGAGGATGATCGTCAAAAGGATTCTACATCTCCCCCTCTCCTACCCGAATGTCCATGTTCATCTGTCGGCGAGGGAAGGCGGACTGGGGTTGATGCAACTACAGTGGACCGCGGCCGCCTGCCAGTTAAAAGCTTTAGCCCGCATGGCCCGTCTGGCTGATCCTTTTGTGGATACCGTTCTTTCCGAGGTCCTTCAAGAGCACGTCCAGAATCTATCAGAGGAGCTCGGCGTCCCAATGGGCGTGACAGGGCGCATGGATCTCGCTGCTGCCATTCATTCAGCCAGAAAAGAGAAGACCAGGATGATTATGCAAGAGTACTCCAATAAAGGACTCTTCTCCCACGTCCAAGAACCTGTTGGAAATCAATGGCTCCTGCCCGATTGTCGCTTCATGGGGGATAGTGACCGGATTCGAGCACTCCGGTTGCGGTCGAACCTATACCCAACAAGGGCACTCTCCAACAAACAGTCTACCAATCCCGGGGCAGTGCAATGCCGATTCTGCAAAGATAAGGTGGAGACAGCATATCACATTCTCCAAGAATGCGACAGAATTCACTTGCCCCGGATTGAGCGTCACAACTTCCTCGCTAAACAAGTAATCAGACTGGCCCAGAGGTACGACCCCTCCATTGAAGTGCAGCGGGAAAAGGTGCTTACTGCCGTGGACGGAACGCAATTGAAACCAGATATCATCGTGTCCAAATGAGAAGAAGTGCTAATCCTGGATGTGGCAGTCGCGTGGGATGCGTCCCCCACCGCCCTTGAACTTGTTAATCAGGGAAAAGTGGCCAAGTACTCTGTGTTAACTGCCTCTTTCCCTGATAAGAGGGTTATGGTGGCCGGCCTATGCTTCGGGGCGTGTGGCGGGATGTGCAGAAGCACTAGAAGGACCTTGCAGACTTTGGGCCTTTCCAGGAATGATATGGGCTGGTTGGCGGCCAAGGCACTAATTGGCAGCCTCATCTGTTTATAACGCTTTAACAAGAAGATATAGATAGTTCCTCCGGTGCGCTATAGTTTTAGCTTACAGATTTTAAGCTTTGGGATAGTTTTAAACCTTTTTGTTCTAATTTTCTCCTTCAGCACAGCTAAGGGGAGACCATTGGGGCCAATGGCAGATCATCGCTGGCCTGAAAAGGTCGGGCCCCAAGGCCATCTGCTTAGTCTGGGCGCTTTTCTTTTACCCTTCGGGGACATATTCGTTTTAGCCAAATAAACGCCATTCTACTCATTCGAAGCTTTTCTCCACATTCGGACCCTGCATCTCAAGAGAAAATTAAAAAAGTATGGTGTAACCGCGGGGGAATATATTGTGCTCTTTTCCGGGGGGTGTGTCTCAGATGAATTGTTGCTACACGTGTGTGCTACGTTTGCGCTGTTACAAGAGTGTTGAGAGCGCTTGTTCTTCTGCCTTCGGTCAGCGATCTTTTCTCAGCTGAGTCACGGGCGACCCGGC
The DNA here is from genome assembly GCF_037126465.1 of Ornithodoros turicata. Lineage (NCBI taxonomy): Eukaryota > Metazoa > Arthropoda > Arachnida > Ixodida > Argasidae > Ornithodoros > Ornithodoros turicata. The sequence goes on from NW_026999314.1 coordinate 4,421,536, forward strand.
ATCCACGCGGCGCCCCCTGGTAACGGCAGTAGCAGCCGGCCAACGGATCGCCCACGGCACTTTGCTGTGGTCAAAAGCGAAGCTTTTTGTTCGACAGTCTTTTAGATTGCCTTGCTCGTCGCAAGGCAATTAACGCTTTTACCTCTCACAGTCGTGACTCTTCGATACTGTGAGGCAGATTTGAGCATGTACCTCAATATGGAAGAGAGAGGATACCCTCCCACTGATCTTATTTGCCAGCCCTGCGGCCAGCAATTGTCCTCTCCTCCCAAGCTGGAGGCACACTACCGCGATCACTCACTGACGTTTCTCTGGCGTTGCAGCATGTGTCGGGACAAGACAAGTGGTAACAGCAAAGTTATGTCATCCCACTTCACTAAGTGCAAACGAAAGAACTCTAACACCACCAAAGGCGACACGACCGATTCCCAAGTAGACCAAGGGGGCGCCTGCGCCTCGGGTGTGGCTTCGTCCGTGCACCGTTCGGGTGTGCCGGTGTCCGGTGCGGGCGCGGGAGCGTCGGGGCCCTGTCTCGGTAATCCATCCTTACTTCACACACCTGGGCCGGACTCTGACGTCCGCAGCAATGGTGGGCAGCCGACGGCTGATATCGAGGTCAATTCTCCTACGTCCTCTGGAGGCACGGCAGACTTGCCTGCCCTAGCTGAGCACCTGGCCCTTGCCGGGTTAACGCCTCCTCTGCCCGTGGACGAGTGTGGGAGCGACACCAACGATCTCTCTGCCTTAGCGGCAGAAATACTAGACCATCAACAGCAGAATGTATTTCCCACCGAGGCTCTGCCTCCTCACTTCGACGATGCCCAGACACCCAGAAATGGGATGCAGGGAATGGATGGAGCCGGGACGGGGGCCTTCGACGCTCCTTCGTCCGTGCCGGGCACTGGCTCGGCCGGGTGTGGCACGGGGGATGCGTCTCCCGCGGCGCGGGTCATCTCCTACGGCCGATGGACGCTGGCCGAAATGAAGTTGTTGGCAACTTACGAACTCAACATTGGACCGCATCCCTTTATGAACATTGAGCTGGCCAAGCTTCACACGACCCGATCCCTGGCTAGCATCAGAGGTCTGAGGCACCTGAGCAAGTATAAGGAAGTGCTCTGGAGGATGAAGCGGGATCGTGATTGCCGGCAGGTTATCGCTGGACCTACTGCACAGGAAGCTACACATGGTCTTGCCTCCCTGGATATTGCTCCGGATGCCACCCAGAATGGAATCAATACCCTGGATCCTGCCCTAAGAGAACGGTTGCTTGAGTATCCTCTGCAGTACAGAGACTTGGAGAATATCTATAGGTTATTTGGTGTCTCCACGGACCCTCGAAAGCCTGTTCAAACTAAGAAGCGGAATCCTGCTACACCTCCTCCTACCACCAAGTCCGCGCGCCGAAGAGAGCGTTTTAAGCACCATCAACGCTTGTACAAAAAGGGCGCGAAGGTCTTGGTGCACCACCTGATGAGCGAGAGAGAGGAGTCCCCAATACTCCTGGGATCCATTCACGATCCCTTCGACCCCTTGTTCACTACTCCCTCTCTACCAGTTACGGAACCCATCTGCTCCTAGACGATGGTCGAAGCGCCCTATGTGCCATTTACGACTGAGGAGGTACAGACCAGCCTCCAGGCTCTTAACTCCTCTTCTTCTCCTGGGCCTGATGGGATTTCCACCCAGGATCTCCGCAAGATCCCGGCGCCAGTGCTCGCGTTGATTCTAAATAACTCCACCACAAGGCAGTGCCATCAGAGCTAAAGCGATCAAGAACGGTATTCATTCCAAAGAAGTCCGCCCCTGCCAGCGCTGCTGACCTTCGGCCTATTACCGTTCCTCCTATGATCATGAGACTGCTATCAAGGATCCTCCTGGCAAGATTTTCCTCAGGAAACAGTTTTCACGAATTCCAGCATGGGTTCGAACATTCGAAGAGCACCAGCGGCAACCTGCTACTATTACAAGCAGTTATGCGCCATGCCAAGAAGGGTCACCGCCCCCTCTTCGCCGCCAGCCTTGACGCCCGTAAAGCGTTCGACTCCCTCAGCCACTCTGCCATATTTGCTGCACTGCGCGGGAGAGACATGCCTAGCCCCTATATCGAACTTATTAGGGAGCTATATACTGGACGTACCACCTCCTTCTGCTTCAATGGGAAGGTCGACGATGTGACTGTCTCGGTTCGGCAAGGTATAGAGCAAGGGGACCCGCTCCCACCCTTTCTCTTTAACTGCGTGCTCGACCCACTACTACAGCAGCTTAACCAGTCCGGATTGGGTTTTCACTTGGGTCCCACCTCAGCCGCTGCTATGGCATTCGTAGATGATCTGCTGGTCTTTTCAGAGAGCCCCTCAGCCCTATCTGAACTGTTGGGCACCACAGAACAGTTCTTGCGGCGGGTGTGGCTCACATTGAATCCAACTAAAACCCAATACTTCGGATGGACTTGGTCGAGCAAGCAGGGCTGGTTTAACTACAACGTACCGCCGATCACGGTCAACGGTGTCAGAGTTTGCCCCTTGACAGAGTAGTCCCACTTCGATACCTCGGACTCGACATCTACATCCACCGGGGTCCCTCACATCTCGACCAGACTGCCGACAACACCACCAGCATTATAACCAGGGCTGACCTCAAACCATTCCAGAAGGTTCGCTGCTTCCATGAACTGGTAGTCCAGCGGAGACTTTACAGCCTCTCCAACTCCCTCAGCGTGATCTCACATAGCGAGAAAGTCAACAAAGAATCCAGGGATTTCGTGAAGAAAACCTGCCACCTACCACACTTCTTTCCCAGCTCGCATATATGGCTTCCCGCAAGAGAAGGCGGCCTGGGAGTCAGCGATCTACAGTGGACTGCTCCAGCCATTCAAGTTAAAGCCCTCACGAGGCTGCATCGAAGAGAAAACCCGTTCGTGGACGAGCTGTTCAATGATGTTCTAAGCGACCACCTCGGAAAACTATGCCGTTACCTAAGAATTCCTGAAGGCGTAACATCATTTGAAGACGTCGAGACGGCACTGCGAGAAGGACGCCGCCGATACGGAGACGCCGTACAGTCGCGATACAAGAATAAAGGTCTATTTGCTCACACTCATTATCCCGTGGGCAATAGGTGGTTATACCCCGACTGCCGGTTCCTCAAGGACGGGGACCGCATTCGCGCCTTGCGCCTCAGGACCGACACCTACCCTACCCGCTTTCTGTCGAATCGGCATGCAGCAGACCCTGCCAGCCGTCTCTGCCATCACTGTCATGCCACGGACGAAACCGCGGTGCATACTTTGCAATTCTGTGAAAAAGTCCATGGTCCTCGTGTTGAGCGGCATAATTTCATTACAAAACAAGTTTGCCGCCTCATCTCCGAGTATGACCCCCACGTCAAGATCCATCAAGAGAAAGTCATCACTGTTGAAGGAGTGCGCCTGAAGCCGGATATCATTGTAGAGTCGGAACAGGGTATTCACGTAGTGGACGTCGCTATTGCCTGGGACAGCTCCATCGCCAACCTCGAGCGTAAGTGCAAAGAGAAGACCGACAAGTACAAAGTTTTGTCAGCCGCATTTCCCGGCAGGTCGGTTGTTGTCTCGGGGTTGGCGTTTGGGGATAGGGGGATGACATGCCCCACAACACGAAGAGTTTGTAAGGAGCTCGGGCTATCCCTGTCCGACGTCTCTTGGCTTTCTGCCCGTGCCCTAGTTGGAAGCCTTATCTGCCTTAACCGCTTCGTGCGGATGGTTTGAATGTGCCGAAGAGCCGGCTGGTTTTCGTCTCGGTCAGAAATGGTTTGATTTTAGTTCCCCCTCTTTCTTTTATGATTTATGACAAGAAGCCATAAGTCTAAAGGCCATTAACATCAGGCGGCGCTCTGCGCTCGTCAGGCACGCAGCTTCTGGCTTCGAGTTCTTACCCCGTTTTATTTTGGGGGACCTCATGTTTTTAGCCAAATAAACGCCATTCTACTCATTCGAAGCTTTTCTCCACGTTCGGATCCTGCATCTCAAGAGAAAATAAAAAAAGTATGGTGTAACGGCGGGGGAATATATTGTGTTCTTTCACGCCCGATCGGGGTGTGTGGCTCAGTTATTTTTCTTGCTGTGTGATTTCTCGAGCGATTGTGCATTGGATTTGCTTTAGGTGTCAGGGGTCGGATTCACAAACAAGTTCGTAAGATTCGCTACGATGTCGTAGTCTACAACCGTCGTAAGACATCGTCGCAAATCGCGGGGTTCAGTATTCACGAAAGGATCGTAAAGGAGAGGGAGTTTCAGGATGGGCAGAACGAGCAAGAAAGAGCAGCTGACGTGCTTCCTGAAATGTGACCGTGGGATTAATGAGCGATTGGGCCCGAGGTTATGTTATTGTTATAGCAACGACGTCAGCTCAACCAATGGGGCCCGTTGTATCCTATGCCACATGCCACGGTGTTTGTCAACAAAATCGCTCGGTATTTTCAGAAGTGTGTTCTGAAGTTGATATAGAAGTCACTCATCGGCCTCAAAGCGTGTCCACCGGCCGAATTTTACGGAGAGCGAGATAGAGACCCTCGTGGAAGGGTACAAAACAAACAAAAACGCTATCGACGCCAGTGGAGATGGAGCAGCAGGAGCTAAAGACAAGCAAAAGGTCCCTAAGCACATCACTGCAGCCCTCTTCGCGGTTTCGGGAATTACACGGAACTTTGCAGAAGTAGAAGTGGACAGACTTTAAAAGTTCGAGCAAAAGAGAGGTATACGATGTGGACGTTCGCAGGAACAGCACAATGGGAGGGTTCATTGGGAATTACAATAGTTGTTAGGGTGGATATTACAGAGAGGAAAGGAAAGGACGGCTATGAAATTTCATAACATTCACAAGTATATTAATTTCAAACGTCAGGAGCAAGTGTAGACCGCAGCGCGGCTAGTACCGGTGACGATACTGGAGGAAAGAGTGGTTGGGGCCATTGACCGAACTGCTGTCCATGATATTCCTGGCAGTTTCGATATTGGTATGTGTGTGAGGGGGGATGAGCGCACCAAACACCCTCACCACAAACTTGTGTTAATTAATTCGCTGAGAATGCTGTGCTCAGCTCTGACTCAGCACAAGAACTCACCAATCCAGGCACATCCCATCGACCATGTCCAACGACGCCTCTTTCAGGGGCTACGTTTTCTCCCATGTGTACTTACCTTCAGAAAAAGCGACTGCGAATGATATCTATGTAGAGCCTGCTCAGCAGCCTCAGGCATCCGCCTCATGGTCAAGCAAGGACTCATGTTTGAGCAGGGGCATTCAGAGTAGAACCACGCACAGAACCACAAGCATACTGTACCTCCGCATGCTTCGTCATGTGCATTCACAGTGTACAGTCAATTGAGTCAATAATTATATGCCTGTCTTCTCAGATTAGTGTGTGCATGGCATTTCATGAAGGCGTCAAGATGACAGCCGCACTGGGGCAGAGGAAGTTTTGGAGACTCACAAGAAAACTGAGAAACATTTAGCAGGCCTGCTTGTCCTGCAACGCGAATGCTTGCCATATAGAGCAGCATAAGTATGGGGTGAACACATTGCCAGGTGGCAGCTTAAACCATGGCAACAGTGAATAGACTGCGTACGTAAGAATGTGGAATCTTCATTTATTTAGTTGACTTCAGTTATAAAATTATTTAGGAGCGTATTCAGACATAAACGTGTTTTCTAAAACAACCACACTTTCCATCCCCCGGGCACTCCTCCTGCACAATTTCAGAATATGCACACGTATACGGAATGTTCATAGAGAAGGACCTTGCTTACGCTACATTGCATGACAACTGCCTGGACATGACCAAACATAATTTACCCAGGGTGTTTTTTAGAAGTTCACTCGGTGTGCGAATGAACTTCATTTGAGCTTCCACACTGCACTTGTTACACCAACGACGATGCGGGAACAACTGCTTTGTTTCACGGCCGCCAAATCTCCAATCACCAACTGGAAGCTTCCACTTGAATAAAAACGAAACGCAACCATCACCTGCACGTCCCCGCGAATAGCGTGGCACCGATCAGTTGGTCACCTCAAGGAGGGAGCCAACACGTACGTCGCACAGGCTATACGAATCCCAGCACTTGACATCCTATGATAGCGTAGCAAGTGGCTCTCGGAGACGTCAAACAAGGTCACACGTTTCCAACAAGCCCTCTCACGTCGCAAACCTCGTCGCGGTTCCAACTGTTCGAAATCCACACCGGCCAAAGTAGGCAGCCATGTTTGCTGTTGATTGACTTACGACAGCTCGGGGGCTCTCTTAGGATTTCGCCGTAACTTATGACGATCTTACGACGCCCGCGCTTCGTGAATCCGCACTTTATCGCAACGTTGTCTTACGACGGACTTGCGACAATTTTTGTCGTGTGAACTGTTTATGAATCCGGCCCCAGTAACTGAGCCACAGTGCGGTCCAGCCTCCACGTGGCGCCCCCTGGTAACGGCAGCAGCAGCCGGCTAATGGACCGCACGAGGCGTTTGGCCTGGGAGTGAGCGGACTTCTTCAGTTTTCTCAGTGCTTTATTAAGCTCTCTGTTCGTGACAGGGAGCACTACGCTCCTCCCGGTGTTGTGCTTCTGGAGGAACTTCTGTGTGAGCGACTACATCATGGAACAATGGGTTGTCAATTACCCTCCCCGAAACCTCACTTGTCAGCGATGTAACAAGACAGAAACTTCGCGACCCAAGCTGGAGCAACACTATGCAACCCACCATCTTTTGCTGGTGTGGAAATGCGACATGTGCGGCAGCAAGACCTCTTCATCAAGCAAGGTTATGTCTTCTCATTTCACAAAATGTAAACGTCGAGCTGCTGATGGACGAGGGGCTTCTGCGCCGGCTGGTGCCGGGGCGGGGGGTTCCGTGCCTGCCGGTGGCTCTGGCGTGGTGGTCGCTTCTACGGCCCCTAGCGACCTCGTGGCGAACATTCTCCCTGATGGCTCTCCTCATTCTTCGACAGTGACCAGGAACATAAATGATCTTCAGCAGGGCCAGAGTGGACCCACACTTGATGTGGACACGAACATTTCTCGGTTAGCCGACGAAATAGTGGCAGTAATTGAAGAGCCGAGTGCTCCAATGAGTTCCACTCCAGAGTGCGATATATCCGCTTTAGCGGAGGCCCTGGCCATGGTAGAGGGATTAACTCCCCTGCAGTACCAACAGACTGGAGACTCCAGTCAGTCAGGTCACGAGGATGATGCCGCGACCTACCACGTGGGTAGGCCGCCCGGAGTTGCTGGGGGTTCGTTGGCGAGCGATCGGGCGTCGGAGCCGGCGATGGGCCGGGTGCCTCCTGGGCCGGCGTCAGTCGGTATGGATGCCGCTCAGTCGACGTCTCAGGCCTCTCAAGACCCAATTGAAGAAGCTGGCATACAGTCAACGAGCGATACGGCCTGTTTATCTTATGGTCGATGGACAGAAACGGAAATGAGAGCCTTGGCCCTCCTCGAGAAGGAGCTGTTACATCATCCTTTCATCAACCAAGAACTCGCCCAACGCTTCCCAAGTCGGTCATTGATGGCGGTCCGAATGATGCGACATCAACAGAAGTATAAAACCATCCTGAGGGAATGCCTTGCCGCGCCTTCTGCCAACTATACTCAGCCAGTTTCCCGCCCTCCTTCTCCAGTCTCGACTCAGATGTTAACAGCTCCTTCTGATGTCCGGAGAGAATTGGCTGCGGCAGGCCTTGTTGACGACGCTTTGAGCCACAATATTAGTCAGGCTCCATTGGAGATGGCCGACTTGGAAAAGCTATACAGACACTTTGGTGTACAGCGGCGACAACAACGAAATCAACGTAACAAGCCCAATCGTCCTGTCCATCACCGGGAACACATGAACCGGAATGCCAGGAGGCGTGAAACATTCAAGGAACACCAGCGGCTCTATCGATTGGGCCCAAGGGTTCTAGCCCACGAATTGCTTATGAATCAATGCGAGGATCCTTCTACAGTCACCCTCGAAGACGTGCATGGCTATTACGACCCCTTGTTCTCGTCCGCCACAAACCCGATCCAGGGTTCCGTCGCCTCCATATCGACAATGAAGGTCCCTCAAGGACCCGTGGTCGAGGCCGAAGTTATTGCAGCCCTAGACAGTTTGAACAATGGGGTTGCTCCGGGGCCTGACGGAATCACCGGTCCCGAGTTAAAGAAGATCCCGGCGACGATTTTGACCCATGTGATCAACAACTTCATGAGATTTCAAGACATCCCGCAAGAATTGAAGATATCGAAGACAGTCTTCATCCCAAAAACACCAGCTCCAACATAAGCTACGGATATGAGACCTATCACAATGTCTTCAGTGTTATGCCGAGTATTTTCGAAGATCTTGCTGGCTCGCCTCTCCGATGGAAATGCCTTTCACCCGCTCCAAGGCGGGTTTCAAGATGACCGCAGCACAAGCACGAATTTATTGTTGCTCCAAGGGGTTATGAAGTACGCGAAGAAGAAGAAGAGGAGCCTATACGCTGCAAGTCTAGACATAAAGAAGGCCTTCGATACTGTCTCTCACGAGGCCATCTTCGCCACCCTGAGAGGGAGGGGTTGCCCGGAGTTCTACATCACCTTACTCCGCAACCTCTATACTCACACCTCAACGACCTTCTTCCTCAATGGAAAGACTGATGGACACCGCGTGGCTACAAGACAAGGCATCAAACAGGGGGATCCCTTATCGCCCTTCCTCTTTAACGTGGTCCTGGACCCGTTGCTACAACAACTAAACCGGAAGGGCGTTGGTGTACAGGTGGAAGGTGCCCAGGCGAGTTGTATGGCTTTTGCCGATGATGTGCTTCTTATGTCATCGAGCCTCGAGGGTCTGAGAGCCCTCATACACGACACCGAGGCATACTTCACCAGGGTTCACCTCCATCTGAACCCTGCGAAGACTCAATACTTTGGGTGGCGGTACAGTGGAGTACGCAAATGGTTTGATTACGTACTGCCACCCATTGCTATTGCTGGCACCATCGTCACGCCCACACCAAAAGGAGCGCCTGTTACGTACTTGGGCCTGCAGCTGTACATCAACAAGCCCCCCAGGCCAACGAATGATATGTCCGAGGCTGTGACCAGGGTTCTCCGAAGTGCTGCTCTAAAGCCTTTCCAACGTTTGCGGTGCCTCAATCTCTTGGTCCTCCCGAAGTACTTGTACATTTTATCAAACGTCTTGAACGTTGTACGGGAGGCCAAGCGCAGGGACAAGACCATGAGGATGATCGTCAAAAGGATTCTACATCTCCCCCTCTCCTACCCAAATATCCATGTTCATTTGTCGGCGAGGGAAGGCGGACTCGGGTTGATGCAACTACAGTGGACCGCGGCCGCCTGCCAGTTAAAGGCTTTAGCCCGTATGGCCCGTCTGGCTGATCCTTTTGTGGATACAGTTCTCTCCGAGGTCCTTCAAGAGCACGTCCAGAATTTATCAGAGGAGCTCGGCGTCCCCATGGGCGTGACAGGGCGCATGGATCTCGCGGCTGCCATTCATTCGGCCAGAAAAGAGAAGACCAGGATGATGATGCAAGATTACTCTAACAAAGGACTCTTCTCCCACGTCCAAGAACCTGTTGGAAATCAATGGCTCCTGCCCGATTGTCGCTTCATGGGGGATAGCGACCGGATTCGAGCACTCCGGTTGCGGTCGAACCTGTACCCAACAAGGGCACTTTCCAACAAACAGTCTACCAATCCCGGGGCAGTGCAATGCCGATTTTGCAAAGATAAAGTGGAGACAGCATATCATATTCTCCAAGAATGCGACAGAATTCACTTGCCCCGGATTGAGCGTCACAACTTCCTCGCTAAACAAGTAGTCAGACTGGCCCAAACGTACGACCCCGCCATCGAAGTGCAACGGGAAAAGGTGCTCACAGCCGTGGACGGAACGAGGTTGAAACCAGACATCATCATTTCCAAGGGAGAAGAAGTGCTCATCCTGGATGTGGCAGTCGCGTGGGATGCGTCCCCCACCGCTCTTGAACTTGTCAATCAGGGAAAGGTGGCCAAGTACTCCGTGTTAACTGCCTCCTTCCCTGACAAGAGGGTTACGGTGGCTGGCCTATGTTTTGGAGCGCGTGGTGGGACGTGCAGCAGCACCAGAAGGACTTTGCAGACTTTGGGCCTCTCCAAAAGTGATATGGGCTGGCTGGCGGCTAAGGCACTAATTGGCAGCCTCATTTGTTTATCACGCTTTAATAAGAAGATTTAGTTAGTTCCTCCAGTGCGCTATAGTTTTAGCTTACAGATTTTAAGCTTTGGGATAGTTTTAAACCCTTTTTGTTCCAATTTTCTCCTTCAGCACAGCTAAGGGGAGACCATTGGGGCCCAATGACAGACCATCGCTGACCTTAAAAGGTCGGGCCCCAAGGCATCTGCTTAGTCTGGGCGCTTTTCTTTTACCCTTCGGGGACATATGCGTTTTTAGCCAAATAAACGCCATTCTACTCATTCGAAGCTTTTCTCCACATTCGGATCCTGCATCTCAAGAGAAAATTAAAAAAGTATGGTATAACGGCGGGGGAATATATTGTGTTCTTTCGGTAGCCAAATAAACGCCATTCTACTCATTCGAAGCTTTCCTCCACGTTCGGATCCTGCATCTCAAGAGAAAATTAAAAAAGTATGGGTTAACGGCGGGGGAATAAATTGTGTTCTTTCAGAGAATATGCAGAGAATAGCCAACCACCTTGGGATCCCTGTTGGAATAACTAGTAAATCAGAGGTCAATGAGGCGCTCCAGACCTTGAGGAAGGAATATTGGAATAGAAAAAGAGGGGCTTACAATAATAAAGGTCTATTCGCTCACCTCAGGGAACCAGTGGGGAACAGTTGGTTGGCATGCGACTCACGATTGATCAAAGACGGTGATAGGATAAAGGTCTTACGTCTGCGCACCAACCTGTTCCCCACCAGGGCGCTCTCAAACAAACACTCCAGGGATCCCAAGGCTCGGGAATGCAGGCATTGTGGGCAGGCGATTGAAACAACATTTCATATTCTGCAAGAGTGTGAGCGCGTCCACCTCCCTCGGGTGGCGCGCCACAACTTTATCGCTGCCCACATTGCCAGGCTTATCAGACACCACAATGCGGAGGCATCGGTGGAGGAGGAGAAGCTCATAACATCAACGGAGAGTACGCGTTTGAAGCCCGACCTCGTTGTTACTCGAGGAAACGAGGTAATTGTACTAGATGTGGCTATCGCGTGGGACGCTAGTCCTACTACCCTTGCTGACATTAATCGAGCCAAAGCCGCGAAGTACGCCTGCTTAAGCGATACCTACCCCGATAAACACTTCTTTGTTCAAGGACTTTCCTTTGGAGCTCGGGGGGGCACCTGTGCAGGGACACGCATGGCGCTTCGCGACTTGGGCCTCACGAGAAGTGACATCGCCTGGCTCGCCGATAAAGTTTTAGTGGGCAGCCTCATTTGTTTAACGAGGTTTAACAGAATGGTTTAATTTACTGGTCTAATTTCTTGAGTTTTATGGAGTCCAGAAGCTTTTTAGCGACCTTACCATCTTGATGGTTGTTGTTTCCTTTTTATCGGTATTTTGATCCACTTTTATTGATCTTATAAAAGTGGCTGCCTTGGGCCCAGTGGCCGAAAGGCTGACCTTGACCGGTTGACCGGTTAGTGGTCTGGGCCCAAGGTCACCCACTTTTGGTCGCCTTCCCCTTATATTTTTGCCACCCCCTTTTATGGGGGAAATTTGTCGTTTTAGTCTGGTGGGAGCATACCCGCCACTGTGTGCTTACACAATTCTTCGTCTTTGCACAGGTGGGGACTGAGTGCCTGGTGGTGTGTTGGCGTCGACGGAAGCTGTGACGGCGAACTTTCTACCGGAGTGACGTACAGAGAAGCAGCGAGGTCCGGACTGTGGAGCGGGTAACAGCAGCGGCTGCCGGCTGTGTAAGCCTCGAGTGGCAGCCAACCTTCATAGTTTTCTATAGACCCGTTATACGATGTCCTCAAAGACCTGTGGTAGCGTCTTTAGCCGTGCGAGCTATCTCTCCAGCAGAGAGGTCTGATACACACCAGAGTAGCCACTAGGTGGCGCTTTAGTCAAGCAAGTGTAGTGTCTAATCGAGTGGTGCAGTACGGCCGTCGAAAACCAGAGGGTGCTACAGACAGGGTCAGTTGCTTATCTTCAAGCACCCAATCCTGCGCGTCACACATTTGCATATCTTCAATCGCCCAATCCGAGACGACGGGAAACCTACTTAAGCCCAACGCCCGAGCGCGCCAGCGTAGTCTGGTGGGAGCATACCCGCCACTGTGTGCTTACACAATTCTTCGTCTTTGCACAGGTTGGTACAACAGTATTGGTACTTTGTAGTATTGATCCCACCAGACTACGCCACAGTATAGTTACCTTGATGCAATGCACCTTTTAGCATGCAGCTTTCCCAGACTAGGTGTTGTATATTTGTGTGGCTTTTTGTCCCCTTTTTTCACGTTTACAAGATATCATGTATGGCCATATTGCCTTGATAGACAAGAGGAGTCTAGAGGCTTTGGTCTGTGTATGAATAGTGTTAGTACCGCAGGCAGTAACGTAAACCCAATAGTGATGGCAGCCCGTCAGGCGACGGGTCCTGCGGAGACCGCCGAGTGCCCTAACTGCCATAGAACCTACAAGAAAAGGGGACTTACCTTGCATCTTAGAGTCTGTGCCCCATAAATAGCAAACGCAAATGTCGTTGTAGAGAGAACTAACAGGAGATGGAGTAGAGAAGAACTAATATTATCGGCGACCAAAGAGATAGAGCTTATGGGGAAACCATCGCCTCCTAAATTTATGAATCAGGCTCTAGCGGAAGTATTTACGACGCGCACATCCGAACAAATACGATACAAAAGGAAATCGCCAGCATATCATGCCATCATGGCTGAGGTGCGCATGGAGGAAAATAGGAGGAGTGAAGCTAATAGCGCTAGAGGAGCTGTGGTGGCGAGTTCAGCATCTCCGCTACCTAGGACGAGCAGAGCTAATGCTACGGGAAGCAGTATATCAAGTAATCAAAGAGTGAGAGGACAGGTAGAGGGATCACCCTTGCAAATACCTAGAGGCCCACTTCCAGCTGATTTGGACGAGGAAATAGCGCCCGAAGACCGAACAGGAGTCATCCGGAGGCGTAGTTGGTCTGAAGATCTCATCGAGCTCTCGAACCTGGCGGAGGAGATAGCCAACTTCGTACTAGAAGATCGTCTCGAGGCCACACAAACCCAGAGCAGGAACCTGTTCGATGGCGGAGACGTCAGCGATGCTGAGGAATACAACTCACGAGTCGACTCATTGGCCACATGTTCTGCTGCCCCACTATCAGGCGCTCCCAGCGAGGAAGTAGGGACAATACCTCGACTACAGAATGCCCTTCGTGAGTATTGTGCCATTGTCACTACACGTGAAAGGTCTAGAGAATTGAAGAGGATAGCGAATCATGCTTTGCGTAACAGCTTCAGTTATGCCGACCTTGATCGCTGGTTGCAAGCTCTCATGAAACCTAGGCCTCCTAGGCCGGAGCACCCCACCCACCGGGATAACCGAGGGCTAAATACCTCTGGGCGAAGGGAGAGGAGGAGAGAGTACGGCATCAAAGATTATTCCATTGTGACAAAAGAGGACTAACTAAAATGAAATATTGCAAGGGAGGAAGAAGAGTCAGGGCAGCCCGGAGGAGGTCGTGCAGGCCTGGGGGAAGATCTTAACCGACGCTCCTGAAGGCAATGCTGATGGAGGCCACACCCCTACCCGGAACCATAATGCAACTGGATCCAGTGACGGCTGAAGAGGTGCGGAGAGTGGTTTCCGGCATGAAGTCGTGTCCTGGAGCGGATGGCATAACAGGAGAGGATCTTCGCCGTATCCCCTGTGAGGATCTCGCCGCACTCTACAATCTATTTCTGCTTCAGGGCAAGTTTTCTCCCTCCCTCACCTCTGCACGAACGATCTTCCTTCCAAAGAAAGATGTAAGTTCGGATCCCTCTCATTATCGACCTATCACCATAGCCAGCATGTTAGTTCGGACTTTCCATAAGATCCTGGACAATAAGGTTCGTGGTTTCGTGACGTTGAACAACCAGCAAAGGGCTTTCAGACCCACCGACATTCGAAAACGTTATCCTGCTAAGACATATTGTTAAACAGGCCCGTAAAGAATGTAAAGGACTGGCCCTTGCCTCTATCGATTTCAGACGAGCATTCGATAGTGTTCCGTTTAGCGTAATCTTCCGAGCCCTACGCACACGCGGTGTCGACCCGTACCTCATCGAATATCTTGAAAATTTCTACAACAACAGCTCAACAATACTTCAAATGGGAAAAGTTGAAAGGATCATCAGGCCGCTGAAAGGCATGCGCCAAGGGGACCCACTATCCCCCTTACTATTTAATCTGATAATCGACGAATTTCTGTCTACATTGAGTCGCCAGATCGGACCAGAAGTTAATGGAACGCGGCTGGGAGCGTTAGCGTTTGCTGACGATATTATTCTGCTGGCAGAAACCCAGGTCTCCAACATGTACTCGACATGTTCACGCTGTTTTCCTGTGCACATGGGTTACATACTAACACAGCCAAGTGTGCCACATCGACGCTGCTCCCATCAGGCCAGCAGAAGTTAGTTAAGATCACCCTGCACGAGTATCTTATCGGGCAAGACCCCCTGCCAACATTGTCTGTAGTGGACAAACTAAGCTACCTGGGTGTGTGTATCGATGCATTCGGGAATGTTACGACGGACAGAACGTTGGCAGCCTCTCACTTAGGATCTCTTTGTTGTTCTCCGCTTAAACCATACCAAAAACTGATACTATTAGTGTACTACCTACTACCGCGCTACGTGTACGGCTGGACCCTTGCGGAACTGAATATCCAGCTACTGCAAAAATGTGATCGTGAAATTCGAAGATACCTCAAACAATTCCTGCACCTACCTCACGATGTGCCGAGTGCTTATTTTTATAGTAACATCAAGAGCGGCGGCCTAGGAATACCATGTTTTGCCCTGGCGGTTCCGAGGATGCGGTTGGACAGGCTTGCCCGCCTGGCGGCCCGCCAAGACGATGAGTTCCTGCAAGCCCTGGCAACCTCGCCGGCATACACCAGGGAACTGGCCAGACTGCAAGGAGCATTTCAGCAAGGGGGATCCAGCCTCACCACCAAGGCCGACCGGCTAAACCAATGACGAGCTCGTCTGCTTGCAACAACTGATGGTAAGGGTTTGAGCGAAGCCTCCAGCAGCCCCCCCCCCCCTTCCTGGGTGTTCAACCCACCCAGATTCCTATCGGCAGCGGAATGGGTGAATCTGGTGCGCCATAGGATTCATGCCCTCCCCACCCGTATGAGATGTGCCAGAGGCCGCTGCAAAAATACTAGGTGTTCGGCTGGCTGTCTTTCCGCAGAGACCCTGGCCCATGTAGTACAAGCGTACCCAAAGACTCATGGAGCACGCGTGGCCCGTCACGACGGAGTAGTCAAGTACCTACAGCATACGGCGACGAAACTTGGACTACAAGTTCTACGGGAACCACGGGTCATGGTGGAAGATGAGGTACTCCGGCCTGATCTTATAATCTATGCTCGTGGAGTGGCCGTGGTCGCTGACGTCCAGGTCCGTGGGGATTACCGACCTCTGGCAGCCTTCAGTGAAGAAAAACGCAGGAAGTACAACACGGCAGGCTTCAACGAGAAAGTCCAGAGGATAACCGATTGTGAAGAAATCTATCACGAGCCCGTAACACCCAACGAGCGCGGTTGTATAGATAGAGGTACTGCACGATTTTTGAGGAACTTAGGCCTAGCTAAGCAACAAATCTCGCACATATGTCTGCTGGTGGCCCTAGGCTCAAAAAAAGGTTTCTTTTCGTTCATGAGGGGCACCAGCGGTCACCATTGAGAGGTCAATCTCTCCGTGTAAAGAGATAATGATTTATTGTGTATGCAATAAAAGTTCTTAGCCAAATAAACGCCATTCTACTCATTCGAAGCTTTCCTCCGCGTTCGGATCGTGCATCTCAAGAGAAAATTAAAAAAGGTATGGTGTAACGGCGGGGGAATATATTGTGTTCTTTGGGGGGTGGATGCCAAGGTTCCCCCAGCGTTTTCTTGACTGCATTTGCTGGTGCCTTTTGGGTCGCTCGCAAGATTTGATTGTGTCTTCTATAAAGTGTTCACCTTGGCATCCCGGCGGACCCACGTCCTCGTCGTGCCCCCTGGGCGGGAGCCAGGTTTGTCTGGCTCCCGGCTAAGTGGTCCGTCAAAAGGACTTATCGCCCTGCATGTGTGGGAATTGTTTGTTGCCCTTTGTAGTGAGCTAGGTAAAAACGCCTAGTCTCCCACCACACACCCACTTCCCCTTCCCTGCTCCACTACTTTTTCCCCAATGGATATGTGGGTGGTTGAGTACCCCCCGGCTGATCTGGTTTGTGTTGAATGCGGGGCCACATCCACTTCTAGAACGGCCTACCAGACTCATTATGCTGAGAGCCACAACATCCAAATGAAATGGAGGTGCTCCATGTGTCATGAGAAGGAATTTGAGCTAGTTCGCTCAATTTCGTCACATATCACCAAATGTGCCCGAAAGTATCCTGCTTCCCAGCCTCAGGGTGCCACATCAGCTGTAGCTTCGACATCTTCAGAGAACCAGCCAGCGTCTGCTCCACAGCTTGGTAAACATGTCAACAAGAAGGCCTCTGGAACCGTTATATCGCATGGGCGTTGGACCGAGTCGGAACTACGAGCCTTGGCCAATTTGGAGGTGACCCTAGGGAATCATCCCTTTATGAATCAAGAGCTGTCCAAGAGATTCCCTACTCGAACCTTAATGAGTATAAGGATGCAGCGGCATCAAGACCGCCACAAGGGCATCCTCCAATTGGCCAAGCAGAATGTTACTATGGCTGCTTTTTCCGCTCAGTCTCTCCCAACGGCTTCCTTGGCTGGACCCTCAACATCATCAAGGATCCCAGACCAAGACATACATGTTCAGACAAGCTTCGCTGTGGGGACGACGTCCGAAGTGTCGAAAGCTCAAGACTCTTGTACAGAAATGATGGGCAGTCCCACTCAGGATGAAAACCTTCCTACCTTTATGGCGTTGGACTGGACACGAAGAGAGTCGGACACACGTCCTTCGAAGTCAAATGAAGAGAAGAGGGCTGGGGCGGTCGTCGCGGCTTCTCCCGGGTAGGGGCCGGGTGTGCCCGCGGAGGCGGCTGGTCCCTTTGATGTCTCGTCTCATTCCCCACTTACCTACTTCACCAGTACAACAGATGCATGCGAGCCGGTTCCTTTAAGGCCGGAATTGCCCAGTTCATCGGGCTCTTCAGATATATCTGCGCTAGCGGAACAGCTGGCGCAAGAGGGGTTAACCCCCCCGAGTGTGATGCCTATGGGCCTGGACCCAAATGGCTATCTGCAGAGTGGCGAGATCCACTATAATGTCAATCCTCGCATAGCAATATCGGTGGTGATCTTGGGGATGGACGGGGATCGGAGGGTTCGGCGGTGGCCGCGGGTTCGGCCGGCTTCGCCCTGGGGGGGGGGGGCATCGATGGCCGTCCCACGAGCCCTAGGGACGGAGCAGTTGCCCTCATCATTTGAGGCTAATACCATCATCCAAGATTTCATGGAAGCAGGACTGAATGATCCTGGTCTAGCTGCTAGCCTATTCTCCGGACCTATCACGATGGAAGATTTCTCAGCAATTTTCCTGCATTTCGGTATTGTGGCTGGCACCAAGACTCATCATAATAAGCACCAGTCTTCACCAGTTGCCCCGGTGCCTAAGAACAGAAGTGAGAGAAAACGCTCACGATATAACAAACACCAGCGTCTATATCGGCTGGGCCCTCCCATTCTTGTACATCATCTGTCTGAAAGAGAGGATGGTTCCACACCAATTTCCATCCAAGACATACACACCTATTTTGACCCGTTGTTGACAGCCTCCACGAGGCATTCGGGAGTACAGCTACCCTCTTCCACCAAGACCCCTGTCGATACGTCTGTCTTCCAACCTGAAGAGGTGGCGTGGGCCATAAGAGGCATGGACAACAATGCTGCTCCAGGTCCAGATCGGCTAACGCTAAACGATCTTCGAGTGGTGCCGACTAAGATCTTATGCCATATCGTCAATAACTTCTTTGTGCATAAACAAATCCCCGAGGACCTAAAACAGTCGAGGGCTGTCTTCATTTCCAAGAAGAGTTCCCCAAGGGAAGCGGCGGATGTGAGACCGATTACGATGTCACCTATGTTGTGCCGGATTTATTCTCGTTTGCTGTTACAGCGATTATCAGCTGATAACAAATTCCATCCTATGCAGGGCGGTTTCCAGGAGGATAGGGGAACCAGCACCAACCTTTTGGCGCTCTAGGCGTTGATGAGGACTCTAAAGAAACGAAAGAAGAGTTTGTACGCAGTGAGTTTAGATGTCAGAAAGGCCTTTGACTGCGTATCCCACGAGGCCATATTGGCGGCTGTTCGGGGAAGAGATATCCCCGAACACTACAGCTGCATTCTGAAGGATTTGTATCAGGGGTGCGCAACAACTTTCTTCTGGAACGGTAGAACGGACGGAAGGAGGGTGCCAATCCATCAAGGCATTAAACAGGGAGACCCCCTTTCGCCGTTCCTGTTTATTACCGTTCTAGACCCCTTCCTCCAGATGGCAAACAGCTCTGGCCTCGGGATACAGTTGGAGAACTCACATGCTGCAGCAATGGCCTTTGCTGACGACATACTACTCTTTTTGTCGAGCCTGGAGGGCCTCAAGGCGCTGGTGCGAATGACGGAGAAATACCTATCCGGAGCCGGTTTAGAACTAAACCCTGCTAAGTCCCAGTATTTTGGATGGAAATATGATGGCACAACAAAATGGTACGATTATGACATCCCGCCGCTAACCGTGGGGGACAAGCAGATACCTCCTTGCGGAAGAGACGTCCCAATCACGTATCTCGGCTTAAAACTATATGTCAATAGGCCCTCGAGGATTGACGATGTGATGGCTGAAAGAATGATTTAATTGATTAAGTCGGCGGCACTCAAGCCGTTCCAAAAACTAAAATGCCTCCGCCAGCTTGTGGCTCCACGCTACCTGTATCAGGCTTCGAACATCTACGGCCCCCTTTCTTTGTCCGCGAAGATAGACAAGTCAATGCGTGGTCTGGTTAAGCAGATTCTCCACCTGCCGCACTCTTTTCCCAACGCACATGTACACCTCCCGGCCCGTGAGGGAGGGCTTCACATCCCGCATATTGAATGGATTGCCGCAGCAGTCCAGTATAAAGCCATCGCCCGCATGCTTCGCCTGGCCGACCCGTTCACAGATGCCGTCGTGTCCCTTGGGCTCAATGATAATTTGGCCAAGCTTGCCTCGTTCCTGGGTATCCCCAGCGGAATGACTGGGAAAGCTGATGTCAATGCTGCCTTGGACAGCCTGCGCAAGACCTACTGGGAAAGAAAATTGAATCAATATAGTAATAACAAGGGTCTCTTTGCCCACAGGAAACAGCCTGTGGGTAACTCTTGGTTAATGTGCGATTCCCGCCTAATGAAAGACGGGGATCGCTTTAGAGCCCTTCGATTGCGCACGAACATCTTTCCCACGCGCACGCTGTCGAATAGGCATGCTGGGGATCCTAAGGCAAGGGACTGTCGGCACTGCGGCTCCAAACCGGAGACCGCGTTTCACATCCTTCAAGAATGTGAGCGGGTCCATTTGCCACGTGTCGAGAGACACAACTTCATCGCGAAGCATGTGGCCCGTCTGCTGCGTCAACACAATCCGGAGGCAGTGGTCACGGAGGAAAAACTGATAACCTCCAGGGCTGGCGTACGGTTGAAACCCGACCTCATCTGTACAATGGGTGATGAGGTCAGAATATATGATGTAGCGATTGCCTGGGACGCCAGCCCAACGACCCTGTCGGATATTAACAAGGCTAAAGTGTTGAAATATGCGGGGCTTGCGGAGTCCTTCCCTGACAAAAGAGTTTCCGTGCACGGTCTGTGCTTTGGTGCCAGGGGAGGTACATGTGCGGGTACCAGAAGAGCTTTACGAGAGATGGGCCTAACCAGAAACGATGTTTCCTGGCTGGCCGCAAAAGTGCTGGTGGGAAGTCTGATTTGCCTTTCGAGATTTAACAAGATTGTCTAATCCATTGGATTTTATGGAGCTTGGGAGAATTTTAGAGACAACTCCATTCTATTGGTGGTAGTTCGATGTTTTATTGGTTTTCACTTTTATCGCTTTTATGCTCATAAAAGTGGCTGATTTGGGTCCCATTTGGCTTCGGCTAACTGCTGGGGGTGGTCTCCAGTGGTTGGGGCCCAAAGACACCCACTTTGAGAGTTGTCGTGTTAGGATTTTAACTCTTTTGAGGACATTGCAAGTTTTAGCCAAATAAACGCCATTCTACTCATTCGAAGCTTTTCTCCACGTTCGGATCTGCATCTCAAGAGAAAATTAAAAAAGTATGGTGTAACGGCGGGGGAATATATTGTGTTCTTTCGGCAGCCAAATAAACGCCATTCTACTCATTCGAAGCTTTTCTCCACGTTCGGACCCTGCATCTTAAGAGAAAATTAAAGAGTATGGTGTAACGGCGGGGGAATATATTGTGTTCTTTCGGTAGCCAAATAAACGCCATTCTACTCATTCGAAGCTTTTCTCCACGTTCGGATCCTGCATCTCAAGAGAAAATTAAAGAGTATGGTGTAACGGCGGGGGAATATATTGTGTTCTTTCGGTAGCCAAATAAACGCCATTCTACTCATTCGAAGCTTTTCTCCACGTTCGGATCCTGCATCTCAAGAGAAAATTAAAGAGTATGGTGTAACGGCGGGGGAATATATTGTGTTCTCTCGGTAGCCAAATAAACGCCATTCTACTCATTCGAAGCTTTTCTCCACGTTCGGATCCTGCATCTCAAGAGAAAATTAAAAAGTATGGTGTAACGGCGGGGGAATATATTGTGTTCTTTCAAGAAGAAACAGTGTGCAGTGTGTGTGTGAAGAAAGTTGTGTGCTTTTAAGAAACAAAAGAAGAGCTTTTTTGCAGTAAGCTTGGACATCAGGAAGGCCTTCGATTGTGTTTCCCATGAGGCCATACTGGCGGCTGCTCGGGGAAGAGATATCCCTGAGCATTATTGTGCCATCTTGGAGGATCTCTATCTAGGGTGTTCGACAACTTTTCATTGGAACGGCAGGACGGACGGAAGTAGGGTGCCCGTACACCAGGGCATTAAACAAGGGGACCCCCTTTCGCCGTTCCTGTTTAATGCCGTGCTCGACCCCTTCCTCCAGATGGCCAACCAGTCAGGCCTCGGAGTTAAAGTAGATAACAACCATGCCGCAGCGATGGCCTTCGCTGATGATCTTATGCTCGTTTCATCGAGCCTGGAGGGGCTGAAGTCTTTGGTTCGTATGTCAGAGCAGTACCTCTGTCTAGCCGGCCTATCGCTAAACCCAGCAAAGTCACAGTACTTCGGGTGGCGTTACAATGGTGTAACAAAATGGTTCAATTATGACATTCCGCCGCCCACTGTGGGAGGGAACGTGGTTATACCACGTGGAAGAGACGTTCCAATAACATATCTTGGACTGCGCTTCTATGTGAATAAGCCATCGAAGCTTGATGACGTGACAGCTGAAAACATGATCAACCTCATAAAAACTGCAGCGCTAAAGCCTTTCCAAAAGTTAAAGTGTATTCGACAGTTGGTCGTGCCCCGGTACCTCTACCAGCTTTCAAACATTCTCAGTCCACTCTCCCAAGCTGCTAAAAAGGATAAGTCCATCAGAAATCATGTGAAGCAGATGATGCACCTTCCCCACTCGTTCCCTAGTGCACACGTGCACCTTCCGGCTCGGGAAGGCGGCCTGGGCGTGCTTCATCTGGAATGGGTTGCTGCTGCCGTGCAGTATAAGGCTACAGCAAGAATGGCTAGGTTGGTGGACCCGTTCATTGATGCTGTGTCAGTCCTTGGCCTTGGTCAGAATACGAGTAGGCTGGCGTCGTTCCTGGGTATCCCTGCGGGGATAACTGGGAGGGACGAGGTCAATAGAGCCTTAGACAGTCTTCGGAAGACCTATTGGGATAACCGTATATCGGAGTACAATAACAAGGGGCTCTTTGCCCACAGAAAGGAACCTGTGGGCAACGCTTGGCTGTTGAACGATTCCCGCCTTATGAAGGATGGCGATCGGATAAGAGCCCTGCGTTTACGAACAAATTTGTATCCCACCCGAACTCTCTCGAATAAACACGCTAAGGATCCCAAGGCCAGGGACTGTCGACATTGTGGTTTGAAGCCTGAAACAGCTTTTCATATTTTGCAAGAATGTGAACGGGTCCACCTGCCACGTGTCGAAAGACACAACTTTATTGCAAAGCATGTGGCCCGGTTGTTACGGCAGCACAATCCTGAGTCAGTGGTTGTGGAGGAGCGACTTATAACATCAGTCGATGGAGTGCGTCTCAAGCCTGACCTCATTTACACTTGCGGAGATGAGGTAAAGATATTAGATGTGGCTATTGCTTGGGACGCCTCCTCCACAACCCTATCAGATATTCATAAAGCAAAAGTCCAGATGTACGCGGGCCTGGCGCAGTCCTTCCCAGATAAAAGGGTCAGTGTACATGGACTATGTTTTGGAGCCAGAGGTGGCACGTGTGCCGGCACAAGGAGGGCATTGCGTGACCTTGCTTTAACAAGAAATGATGTGTCTTGGCTCGCTGCGAAAGTTCTTGTAGGAAGCCTCATCTGCCTCACAAGATTTAACTCTATTGTCTAGGTGTTTTATGAAGCAAGGGCGTTTTATATTTCGGCAACTCCATCCTTTTGGTGGTCTGTTCGCTTTTTTACTTGGATTCTCACTTTTATCGCTTTTATGGCTCTTAAAAGTGGCTGATTTGGGATCTATTTGGCCTTTCGGCTAACTGTTGGAGGTTCTCTAACAGTTAGATCCCAAATACACGCACTTTGTGAGTTGTCGAGTTAGGTTTTACCTCTCTTGAGGACATTGTACGTTTTAGCCAAATAAACGCCATTCTACTCATTCGAAGCTTTTCTCCACGTTCGGATCCTGCATCTCAAGAGAAAATTAAAAAGTATGGTGTAACGGCAGGGGGATTATATTGTGTTCTTTCGGCACGCTCTTTCTTTTGGCGGACGCTCTACCACGTTCTGCAGGAACGGAAGGACGGACGGCAGGGAGGTGCCAGTAACACAGGGCATTAAACAAGGAGATCCCCTGTCGCCGTTCCTTTTTAACTGCGTTCTCGACCCGCTACTCCAACAAGTTGCGATGAGGTCATTATATTAGATGTCGCTATTGCCTGGGATGCGAGCTCGACCACGCTTTCGGACATAAACGCATCGAAGTCTTCCAAGTACGCCTGTCTCTCACACTCCTTTCCCGGTAAGCACTTCTCAGTGTTTGGATTATTTTGGTGCTCGGGGGGGAACATGCGATGGAACCCGCAGAGCGTTGAGAGAACTAGGACTAACAAAAGGAGATCTATCTTGGCTAGCGGCCAAAGTACTTGTGGGCAGTTTGATCTGCCTCACAAGATTTAATCGTACAGTCTGAATTTTAAGGAACACAGGGCCTTTTTATAACGACCGACACCATCTTAGTGGCTGTCTTTTACCCCCTTTTGGTTTTTCCCACTTTTATTGTTCTTATAAAAGTGGCTGCCTTGGGCCCAGTGACCGATAGGTTGGCCTCGATTTGTCGTGGTCTGGGCCCAAGGTCACCCACTTTTGGTCGTATCCCTTTACATTTCTTTTACCCCACTTGTTGGGGACACTACCTGTTTTAGCCAAATAAACGCCATTCTACTCATTCGAAGCTTTTCTCCACGTTCGGATCCTGCATCTCAAGAGAAAATTAAAAAAAGTATGGTGTAACGGCGGGGGAATATATTGTGTTCTTTTCTTTGGGGGGTGGTTGCTGAGAACCTCCATGCGAATTTGAATGCGTTATTGAATGCGATTTTAAGGTGCCTTGGATGCGATTATAGTGGTTCTACCCACTCCAGCACCTGCATTTTATTTTCTTACTTGTGTTATTATCTCAGCAACCCGGCAGACCCGCGTCCACGTCGTGCCCCCCGGGCGGGTAATCCTTATGGAACCCGGCCAAGCGGTCTCGCCACAACGAGGGTCTATGACCCGAGGTGGGAGTGAAGCTGCCCAGTGCCACACCACACTCACAACGGGACGGGTAGTTACCCGATCCGGAACCCCACCACCTGCGCTGGCGCCTAATGGCGTAGGACAGCAGACCAGCAGAAGCATGACAGTGTTGAAATTCCCACCAGATGACCTGCTTTGCGGGGTATGTGGAGCCAGAGTTACGTCTCGAGAAAAGCTCGAAAACCATCTGAAATCTGCACACGACTTCCAGGTCTATTGGTTATGCTCTCTCTGTGATGAGAAGGAAGCTTCCTCTGCGAAGACTATGTCTTCCCACTATACACAATGCAAGAGGAAACTCGGCCAGAGGGCTAACGGGGCACCTTTTCAAGATTCACCCCGCCCTGGACCCAGTGGAGCGATCGATTCAACTCGACCTCTGGAGCCGCCGGCGCAGACACACCACGAGGACAAGGGGGCACCTTTTCAAGATTCACCCCAGCTTGATCCCGATGGTGCGATCATTATGTCTGCGCCTGAACCACGGATAGTACATGAATACACTGGAAGTGCGATGTCGCAGCATCCCCCCACGTCCCTTGGGGTGGAAATAGCCCAAGTCTTCTCCCATGGGAGATGGACCGAATCAGAGGTGGCAGCGCTGGCTCAGCTGGAGGCCGCCCTCGGCTCGCACCCTTTCATGAATCAAGAGTTGGCCAAGGTTTTTCCCACCAGAAGCCTTATGGCAATCAGAATGATGAGGCACCAGGAAAGATACAAACGTGCCCTGCAGAGGATCAAAGAGGCAGTGTCCACGCAGATGGTCACAGATGCTGACAATGAAGTCAGGGAGGAGGAAGCTATAGTGCTTAGTGTCGATGAGATCATGGAAGATATGGAGGAAGCTGGTCTCCATAATAGAACTTTAGCCACCAACCTGGCCAATGTCCCCATGAGTATGGGAGACTGGTCAGAGATCACTAGACACTTTGGTGTGGCAGTTAAAGGAGGGACCCAGCGGACCAGAGGAAGGCCAAAGAGGAATGTAACCTTACCAAAGACCAGGAACGCCAGAAGAAGGGCCGTGTTCAGAGAACACCAACGACTATACAAACTAGGCCCAAAGGTGCTAGCTCACCAATTGATCATGGATCAGGAGGGAGATGGTCAGAGAGTCACTCTAAAAGATGTCCACGAGCTCTACGACACACTATTCTCGTCCAAATCCAGAAGGATTGAGGGGGATTTGAGGTCAGATGGTAAAACCTCTGTTGAGGTTACCCCATTCCTCACGGACGAAGTCATCTGGGCTATGAAGAGCCTTGATAAAAGAGCTGCTCCGGGTCCCGACGGACTAACGTGGACAGACTTGGCAAAGATACCGCCAAAGATCCTGACCCATATCCTCAATAACTTCTTGGCGTTCCAAGACATTCCCGAGGAGATGAAAGCTTCTCGCACGGTATTTATACCGAAAAAGGCCAACCCGAGGTCTGCTGCGGATCTGCGTCCTATAACCATGTCTCCGATGCTGAGCCGTCTCCTATCGAAAATCCTACTTAGGAGATTTACGGAAGATAATACCTTCCATCCCCTCCAAGGCGGTTTTGAGAGTGACCGCAGTACTAGCTCAAACTTGCTGATCCTCCAGGGCACGATGAGGTATCTAAAGACCAAGAAGAAAAGCCTCTATGCGGCTAGCCTTGATGTCAAGAAAGCCTTTGACACGGTCAGTCACGAAGCCATATTCGGGGCAATGAAGGGGAGGGGGTTCCCGGACTTCTATATTCAGTTGCTCCGGAACCTGTACAGTAACTGTACAACCTCCTTCTTCTTAAACGGCAAGTCGGACGGCCAAAGAGTGTCTGTGAACCAAGGCATTAAACAAGGTGACCCGCTATCGCCATTTCTGTTCAATGCGGTCTTGGACCCGTTGTTACAGAAGGTCAATAGATCTGAATTGGGTGTGTCCGTGGGTGGCCAGAAGGCGGCGGCCATGGCGTTCGCCGATGACCTCTTACTGATGTCAGGAAGTTATGAAGGGCTCAGAGCGTTGACTAACGAGACAACTGACTATCTTAAGAACCTGGCTTTGACTGTAAATCCCCGCAAAACGCAGTACTTTGGCTGGAGATACAATGGTGTGAGGAAGTGGTTTGACTATACACTCCCCCCATTGAGAATTGATGGATGTTCCATCCCATCCTTACCTAAGGAGATCCCAGTGAAGTACCTCGGGCTGCAGATATACCTGAACAAGCCCCCCAAGGCTAACGATGAGATGGCTGAGAAGATCGTGGCAGTGATCAGAAGGGCGGCCTTGAAGCCGTTCCAGAAGGTCAGGTGTATTAACACCTTGGTATCTACGAGATACCTATACATACTCTCTAACAGCCTCAATGTGAGATCAGAGGCAGCCCGACGTGACAAGATCATAAGGACCATTACCAAGAATGTGCTCCACCTTCCATCATCATTCCCAAACTCCCATGTGCACATGCCGGCAAGGGAAGGTGGGCTAGGCATGCTACCACTAGAATGGACAGCGGCGACCTGCCAAGCTAAAGCCTATGCAAGGCTAGCCCGAATCGGGCTCCCTTTCGTGGATGCTGTGCTCTCTGAGCCCCTTAAAGACCATCAAGAAAGGCTAGCCCAATATCTGGGCATTCCCATGGGAATTTCTGATAGAGGCGACCTGGAGTTGGCACTGAGAGAGGCTCGCAAGCAGGCGATCGAGAAATCGATCCAAACCTATACCAACAAAAGTCTGTTCTCTCACCGAAGCGAGCCTGTTGGAAACCAGTGGTTATACCACGATTCCAGATACATGGCCGATGGAGACAGAATTCGAGCTCTCAGACTAAGGACCAACTTATACCCAACCAGGGCCCTATCTAATAAACATGCCACTGATCCCAAAGCCATTGAATGCAGGTTCTGCAAGGAGAAGCCGGAGACAGCATTCCACATACTCCAAGAGTGTGAAAGGGTCCACTTACCAAGGGTGGAAAGGCACAATTTTATAGCAAAGCAGGTCGTCCGACTGATCAAGAAGTACAATCCCGAGGTGGAAGTGGAAGAAGAGAAGCTGATAACTTCTCAAGATGGAGTCAGGTTGAAACCTGACATAATCATCAAGAAGGGCGATGACGTTAAGATCTTGGACGTTGCCATTGCATGGGACGCCAGCGCATCGACCCTGAAGGAAGTGAACCAAGGGAAAGTACAAAAATACTCATGCCTGAAAGCCTCCTTCCCCGGCAAGAATGTTGAAGTGCACGGTCTGTGCTTTGGTGCGAGAGCTGGCACCTGTGCAAGTACAAGACAGACCTTGAAAGATCTGGGATTCACCAAGAATGATATCGGTTGGCTGGCAGCAAAGGTCCTAGTCGGCAGCCTGATCTGCTTAAGCCGTTTCTTCAGAAAGGTATAGCCCGAGGGAACCCTGGCGAAACACCAAGACTATGCTACCGATACAAGCTCTGCGATACGGTTTGCTACCCCTACTGCAGGGGCTTCCAGTGCACTTTGGTGTTGGGTTCTGAGACGGATGCCGATGTAACTTACCCTCCCCGACTCAATCCGACTCACGGCATGATGAGCGGATTAAGAACAGGTTAGAAGGCTCAACACCGCCGTCCCCTGTCGTCCCAGCAGGGCTAACCAAATGGCCTCAGAGCCTGACGATACACCCCATTTGGGGAAAGAAGAGTTATAGCCAAATAAACGCCATTCCACTCATTTGAAGCTTTTCTCCACATTCGGATCCTGCATCTCAAGAGAAAATTCAAAATGTACGGTGTAACGGCGGGGGAATATATTGTGTTCTTTCGGTAGCCAAATAAACGCCATTCCACTCATTTGAAGCTTTTCTCCACATTCGGATCCTGCATCTCAAGAGAAAATTCAAAATG
The DNA here is from genome assembly GCF_037126465.1 of Ornithodoros turicata. NCBI lineage: Eukaryota > Metazoa > Arthropoda > Arachnida > Ixodida > Argasidae > Ornithodoros > Ornithodoros turicata. The sequence goes on from NW_026999314.1 coordinate 4,449,636, forward strand.
TACGGTGTAACGGCGGGGGAATATATTGTGTTCTTTCGGTAGCCAAATAAACGCCATTCCACTCATTTGAAGCTTTTCTCCACATTCGGATCCTGCATCTCAAGAGAAAATTCAAAATGTACGGTGTAACGGCGGGGGAATATATTGTGTTCTTTCGGTAGCCAAATAAACGCCATTCCACTCATTTGAAGCTTTTCTCCACATTCGGATCCTGCATCTCAAGAGAAAATTCAAAAGGTACGGTGTAACGGCGGGGGAATATATTGTGTTCTTTCGGTAGCCAAATAAACGCCATTCCACTCATTCGAAGCTTTTCTCCACATTCGGATCCTGCATCTCAAGAGAAAATTCAAAATGTACGGTGTAACGGCGGGGGAATATATTGTGTTCTTTCGGTAGCCAAATAAACGCCATTCCACTCATTCGAAGCTTTTCTCCACATTCGGATCCTGCATCTCAAGAGAAAATTCAAAATGTACGGTGTAACGGCGGGGGAATATATTGTGTTCTTTCGGTAGCCAAATAAACGCCATTCCACTCATTCGAAGCTTTTCTCCACATTCGGATCCTGCATCTCAAGAGAAAATTCAAAATGTACGGTGTAACGGCGGGGGAATATATTGTGTTCTTTCGGTAGCCAAATAAACGCCATTCCACTCATTCGAAGCTTTTCTCCACATTCGGATCCTGCATCTCAAGAGAAAATTCAAAAGGTACGGTGTAACGGCGGGGGAATATATTGTGTTCTTTCGGTAGCCAAATAAACGCCATTCCACTCATTTGAAGCTTTTCTCCACATTCGGATCCTGCATCTCAAGAGAAAATTCAAAATGTACGGTGTAACGGCGGGGGAATATATTGTGTTCTTTCGGTAGCCAAATAAACGCCATTCCACTCATTTGAAGCTTTTCTCCACATTCGGATCCTGCATCTCAAGAGAAAATTCAAAAGGTACGGTGTAACGGCGGGGGAATATATTGTGTTCTTTCGGTAGCCAAATAAACGCCATTCCACTCATTTGAAGCTTTTCTCCACATTCGGATCCTGCATCTCAAGAGAAAATTCAAAATGTACGGTGTAACGGCGGGGGAATATATTGTGTTCTTTCGGTAGCCAAATAAACGCCATTCCACTCATTTGAAGCTTTTCTCCACATTCGGATCCTGCATCTCAAGAGAAAATTCAAAATGTACGGTGTAACGGCGGGGGAATATATTGTGTTCTTTCGGTAGCCAAATAAACGCCATTCCACTCATTTGAAGCTTTTCTCCACATTCGGATCCTGCATCTCAAGAGAAAATTCAAAATGTACGGTGTAACGGCGGGGGAATATATTGTGTTCTTTCGGTAGCCAAATAAACGCCATTCCACTCATTTGAAGCTTTTCTCCACATTCGGATCCTGCATCTCAAGAGAAAATTCAAAAGGTACGGTGTAACGGCGGGGGAATATATTGTGTTCTTTCGGTAGCCAAATAAACGCCATTCCACTCATTTGAAGCTTTTCTCCACATTCGGATCCTGCATCTCAAGAGAAAATTCAAAATGTACGGTGTAACGGCGGGGGAATATATTGTGTTCTTTCGGTAGCCAAATAAACGCCATTCCACTCATTTGAAGCTTTTCTCCACATTCGGATCCTGCATCTCAAGAGAAAATTCAAAAGGTACGGTGTAACGGCGGGGGAATATATTGTGTTCTTTCGGTAGCCAAATAAACGCCATTCCACTCATTTGAAGCTTTTCTCCACATTCGGATCCTGCATCTCAAGAGAAAATTCAAAAGGTACGGTGTAACGGCGGGGGAATATATTGTGTTCTTTCGGTAGCCAAATAAACGCCATTCCACTCATTTGAAGCTTTTCTCCACATTCGGATCCTGCATCTCAAGAGAAAATTCAAAATGTACGGTGTAACAGCGGGGGAATATATTGTGTTCTTTCGGTAGCCAAATAAACGCCATTCCACTCATTTGAAGCTTTTCTCCACATTCGGATCCTGCATCTCAAGAGAAAATTCAAAAGGTACGGTGTAACGGCGGGGGAATATATTGTGTCCTTTCGGTAGCCAAATAAACGCCATTCCACTCATTTGAAGCTTTTCTCCACATTCGGATCCTGCATCTCAAGAGAAAATTCAAAAGGTACGGTGTAACGGCGGGGGAATATATTGTGTTCTTTCGGTAGCCAAATAAACGCCATTCCACTCATTTGAAGCTTTTCTCCACATTCGGATCCTGCATCTCAAGAGAAAATTCAAAATGTACGGTGTAACAGCGGGGGAATATATTGTGTTCTTTCGGTAGCCAAATAAACGCCATTCCACTCATTTGAAGCTTTTCTCCACATTCGGATCCTGCATCTCAAGAGAAAATTCAAAAGGTATGGTGTAACGGCGGGGGAATATATTGTGTTCTTTCGTGACACACCCGTGAAAGCGTGACACACCCGTGAAATACCTCGGCCTGCGTTTGCATGTTCACAGAGGTCCTTCTATGGTGGATGAAAAGGCAGAAGAAGTGATGGAGGTCATAAGAAAGGCTGCTCTAAAACCATTCCAGCGCCTTCGATGCTTTAGGGAATTGGTGGTCCAAAGAGTGTTATACACACTAGCCAATTCTCTGGGAGTCATCGGGCACGCCGAAAAGACTGACAAAGTAAATATGCGCCACGCAAAAGAAATGTTGCACCTCCCGGGATCTTTTCCGACCTCGCATATATGGATGCCTACCAAGAAGGGGGGACTTGGCGTCATTCAACTGGCATTTGTAGCCACCCAGGTCCAAATCAAGTCCTTGGCGCGACTCCAGTCGGCAACCCTTTCGTCGACGTGATTTTCAACACCGTCCTCGGCGGTCATATGGACACACTTTGTGGCTATATCAGCATTCCCGTTGGCATCACCGCACCTCGCGACCTGAACAGAGCTATACAAACCGCTCATACCACCTGGTTCCACTTGGCCAAGAATAACTACAAGAACAAGTCCAACTTTGCTCACGAGAATGACCCACTTTCTAACCGGTGGCTTTACTCCGACTCGCGTCTTCTCAAGGATGGAGACCGGATTAAGGGGTTGCGGCTACGTACAGGAATTTATCCCTGTCGGGCGCTTTATAATAAACATGCTAGTGATCCCCGCGAAAGGCTCTGCCATCATTGTAAGGAGGCCGAGGAAACCCTAGCTCACATTCTGCAATCCTGCGAAAGAGTACATGGCCCGCGCGTCGAGCGCCATAATTTCCTGTGTGATCAGGTTGCTCGTCTCATGGGGAAGTACAGCCCACAAGCCCAAATAGCCCAGGAGAGGGTTTACACCGCCCAGGGGGCCAGATTAAAGCCCGATATTGTTATGGAAGAAGGGGAGCGGGTCACAGTCGTGGACCTCGCAGTCGCCTGGGATGGAAGTGTAGCCAGTCTTGAAAAGAAAGTACTAGAAAAGGCTGCTAAGTATGAGCCCCTCCGGGACTGCTTCCCTGGCAAGGACGTCAATATAGCTGGAATGGTGTTCGGGGCGCGCGGTCTCACTTGTGCATCAACTAGGAAGATTTGCAGACAACTCGTGTTTTCTAGTGCAGATGTGGCCTGGCTGGCGGCAAAGGCCCTCATAGGCAGTTTAATTTGTCTCAGCCGTTTCGTTAAAATGGTGTGAGGTTTTCTCAGCCAATGGTGTTTTATCTATGTGAGGTTTTCCCAGCGTCTTAGTACGGGACAGTTCGGTTTATATAGTTTTACCCCCTTTTACTTTATTTTACACCTGGGCTCCTCAGACCGGCGTCTGGGTGCCACAAACCGTGCGGCGCTCGTACTTGTACTTGCGCACGCACGGCACTCAACTCCGAGCTTAGTCCAGTTTTTAACCCCATTTTTGGGGACATTGCAGTTTTTAGCCAAATAAACGTCATTCTACTCATTCGAAGCTTTTCTCCACATGCGGATCCTGCATCTCAAGAGAAAATTCAAAAAGTATGGTGTAACGGCGGGGGAATATATTGTGTTCTTTCACACAAAGGACCCCATGGCCAATAAATGGCTCCATCCAGACTGCCGCCACATGAAAGACGGGGACAAGATAAAGGCCCTGCGGCTACGTACGGGGATCTACCCATGCCGCGCGCTCTTCAACATGCATTCCAAGGATCCGACTCAGCGCCTCTGCCACCACTGTGGTCGGGGTGAGGAAACGCCTGCACATATCCTGCAGTTTTGCGAGAAGGCCCATGGTCCAAGAGTAGAGCGGCACAACTTCCTGTGTAAACAAGTGTGTAGATTGGCCGCACAATACAATCCCAATTTGACTATTGCACACGAGAAAATTTCTACGGTTCAGGGATCCCGATTGAAACCTGACATAGTCCTCGATGATGGGAGTAATGTGACCGTAATTGATCTAGCTGTGGCCTGGGATAGCACTGTTACTACTTTAGAGGATAGATGCAAAGAAAAAGTTGATAAGTATAGGATCCTCCAACAGTGCTTCCCAGGCAAGACGGTCCGCATCGAGAGTATGTCATTCGGGGCCAGGTGATTGACTTGTGCGACCACTAGGCCGTTGTGCCGTTCGCTGGGCTTTACAGTATCGGATGTTGCATGGCTGGCCTCGCGAACATTAGTGGGGAGTCTCATCTGTCTGGGACGTTTCATCCGACTTGTTTAACCCGCTTTAAGATCGTGGACCCCTTCTCTCCCACTCTTTGGCTCCCGTGCAGGGATTAACCCTTTGGGGTAGTTAGACCTCTTTTTGTGAGTTTACTTTTCTTTAAAGACGACCAGGGCTAAGGTAGGCTTCTGGGCGCCAACAACCGCACCTTGCTTACGCATGGTGTGGCGTCAAGAGTCTGGCTTCCCTTCTTTTACCCATTTTTTTATGGGACATTTACTGTTTTAGCCAAATAAACGCCATTCTACTCATTCGAAGCTTTTCTCCACATTCGGATCCTGCATCTCAAGAGAAAATTCAAAAAGTTTGGTGTAACGGCGGGGGAATATATTGTGTTCTTTGGCCCTGCGTGGCACACCTTTTTCGCTGCTTCTTCTCCCGTGTTTTGCGAAGTGTTCTGTACGGTGTGTCACAAGTGCTCCCCCACCTCCTCGTGGTGCCGGGTGGTAACGGCTCTGCTCTTTGCATAGCCTGCCAAGTGGGGAGCGCAGGCCTTTTGGCGTGGCGCAGGTGAAACCTGAGTTTCTTATTCTTCTGGGTCTCCCTGTTCATAGCACAGGGGGCCTACACATGCTCCGTTGAGCGTGAGTGTATTGTCTTCTTTTGTTCTTTGAGGATGGCGACCCATGAATGCGTTACCATCTATCCACCACTGGACAGTCTTTCTTGTCACTTTTGTGATCTTCTTGTGTCATCTCGACCCAAACTAGAGAGCCATTACCTTCATACACACGACACTAGGCTCATTTGGAAGTGCGGTGTCTGCTTGAATAAAACATCCAATTCAAGCAAAACAATATCTTCACACCACACAAAATGCAAAAGGAAATTGAAGTCCCAGGCGGGTCTGTCTGGCTCGGGTGCGTCCGGGGCGGCTTGCGCCGCGTCGGGTGGGCCTGGCGAGTCGACGGCTGCGGCCCCTAGTTATAGTCCAGAATCTCTTCCAGGCTCTCCTGATGGGGGTGGCAATATCAGGGAGCAGAGTGTCTTAAGTCCGGCTGTGCCGGCTCTACAATCAAACAACGAGAAATGTTCTTCCCTTGAGGAAGAGTTCCACACTTCGGGGCAGGTTGCTCTGAGTCCGGCTATGCCGGAAGTCGGTCCTTCCCTTGAGGTAGTGGCTGACGAGCCTGAAACCCCTACGACAACGAGCGAGTCACAGTTGGCTCAGTTACTGGTAGACAGAGATATTGCCCCCCCCTCCTCTGTTTGCTGAGACAGCTCAAGGATTGGTGTCCGCACCAATTGAGTGGGAACGAGGTAACATCAAACCTCAACATTTTCTTTCTTCACATTCTGGCCGTTCTGGGGACCGCGGAGTTGGCGAGTTGGGTCCGCACGGGGCGGCGGTGGCCCCTCCGGGGGCGTCGGAGCCGGAGAGGCCCGCTATGTCTTACGGTCGCTGGACCAAAGCAGAAATGCATCTTCTTGCCATGCTTGAGATAGAGATTGGAAAGCATCCCTTCATCAATCTTGAACTTTCCAAACGTTACCCCACCCGCTCACTTATGAGCATCAGGGGTATACGTCATCTGCAAAAATACAAACAAATATTAGCAGCTGCACGTTCAGCACGTTTCCAAGAGATACAGGAATCCTTAAATCAAGAGCAATGCGTGTCGCAGCACAGTATGAGGTCAGAAGGCGAAGCTATTGAGTTCTGTGTGGAGGACCTTGAAAGGGCGGGACTGACGCGGGACCTTGCTGAAAGAGTTCTTTCTGGTCCATTGCAGTATACAGATTTGGAGAGTATTTACCGAGTCTTCAATGCATTTCCCCAACCCAAACATCGATCTACTAAGCCTACTAAAAAAGCCCAGCCTAGTACGAAGGCAGCGAAAAGGAGGGAGAGGTATCGTGAACATCAGCGTCTTTACAGAATGGGGCCGAAGGTCCTGGTTCACCAGCTTCAGGCTGAGGGGGCGAGTTCCCCTGTCACGTTGGCTGATGTTCACTCCACTTATGATCCACTCTTTTCCTCTCCTTCCAAAACCAGTGTTACGGTGCCTTTGTCTAGAAGTAAGGTTAAGGCGTATTGCGGCTTTATTGCCGATTCAGAAGTTGGGGAGGCATTGAGCTCTTTCAAGACAGGCACTTCTCCTGGTCCAGATGGAGTGACGGTTGAGTTGTTGAAGCGGGTCCCCGCGGTTGTCCTTGCCTCTGTCCTTAACAATTTTATGAAGTTTGTGGCCGTTCCACCGGAACTCAAACACTCCAGAACGATCTTTATCCCTAAGGTGCCAAGACCTGAGTCGGCTTCCGACTTCAGGCCCATCACGATCTCCCCCTTGGTCCTTAGGTTGTTCTAAAAAAACCTTCTATCCCGCCTTTCGGCTGAAAACCGCTTCCACGACCTTCAAAGTGGATTCGAGAATGACCGGAGCACGAGCTCCAACCTTCTGCTTCTTCAGGGAGTCATGCTGCATTCCAAAAGAACACACAAACCCTTATACGTGGCGAGTTTAGACATTAGGAAGGCATTTGACTCTCTGAGTCATAACCATGAGCAAAATCTTGCAGCCAAAGGGAGGACGAAGACACAACGGTAGAAACACACAACAGCGGAACTGCAGACTCTCAACTAAAGGATTTATAAATCCTTTAGTTGAGAGTCTGCAGTTCCGCTGTTGTGTGTTTCTACCGTTGTGTCTTCGTACTCTCTTTGGCTGCAAGATTTTACTCATGGCTATGTACCAACTACCCCAAATTTCTACCTTGGTGAGTCATAACGCCATTTTCTCGGCCCTTGAGGGCAAGGACGTGCCACGACTGTAAGAGGAGTTCGTGAAGGAGCTCTACACTGGTAACACGACTACTTTTCATCTGAACGGCAGAACCGACGGTGCCAGAGTCGCTGTACGTCAGGGAATTAAGCAAGGAGACCCCCTGTCACCTTTTCTCTTTAATTGTGTATTAGACTCCCTCCTCGCCCAACTCGACCAGTCCGAGTTCGGGTACCACGCTGGAGCAGCCTCGGCTGCCTCCATGGCCTTCGCTGACGACTTGCTGGTGTTTTCTGAGAACCATGCTGCGTTAACCAAGTTGTTGCACATGGTTGAAACCTACATGAATTCAGTTGGTCTGGCACTGAATCCTCGGAAAACCCAGTATTTCGGTTGGCGTTGGAACAGCGAGACCGGCTGGTTTGACTACGGTGCACCACCTGTGGAAATTGCAGGAGCACGGGTGGATGCTCTGGGAAGGGGAGGAGTGGTCAAGTACCTTGGGGTTTCCTTATCTGTCAGCAGAGGTCCTCTGCTTGAGGACAAGTACGGCGACTCTGTGGCCAGGTTGTTAATGAAAGCGTCGTTGAAGCCGTTTCAGAGGATAAAGTGTTACAAGGAGCTTGTAATATCACGACAGTTGTATCTCCTCTCCAACTCTCTGGCGGTTCTTTCCCAGTCGCAGAAGATCGATAAATGGCACAGGTCCTTCGTTAAAAAGACAGCACATTTGCCCGGGTCCTTTTCCTAACGTCTTGCTCTGGATGCCTTGTAGAAATGGTGGCATGGGGTTTTGCCGGTACTGTGGACAGCCCCAGCAGTCCAGTTGAAGTCTTTGGGGAGACTGCGGCGCCTTGGTAACGTCTTCGTTGATGAAATTTTTAACCAGGTGCTTGGGGGCTACGCCTCACGGCTGTCCGCAGTGCTGGGTGTTCCGGATGGAATAGTACACGGGAAGGATTTGCAGACGGCCCTGAATGAAAGCAGAAGGAAGTGGTTTGACGACAAGAAAGGGAGTTACGCAAAAAGAGATCTCTTTGCTTTTGAAAAAGATCTCTTGGGAAACCGATGGCTGCACCCAGACTGCCAATTCATGAGGGAAGGCGACAAGATAAAGGCCTTACGACTCAGAGCGGATGTTTATCCAACGCGTTCTTTGTTCAATAAACACGCAGAGGACCCCGCGGCCAGACTTTGCCATCACTGTCATGAGGCCGAGGAGACGCCTTGCCACATCCTCCAGTACTGCGAGCGAGTTCACGGCCCCAGAGTCGAGCGCCACAACTTCATCACCAAGCAGATGCACAGACTAGTAACCAAGTATTCTCCCAATACAACTGTCACTGCGGAGAAAGTCTTTTCTGTTGGTGGTGCTCGGCTCAAGCCAGACCTTGTATTAGATAGGGGGCACGAGGTAGTGGTGGTGGATGTGGCGATCGCGTGGGACTCCTCTGTGGCCAATCTTGAGAAAAAAGCTAAGGAAAAATCTGACAAGTATGCCTGTTTGGCGCAGCTTTTTCCAGGCAGAAGTTTCAGAGCGGTCGGGGCGGTCCTTGGGGCCAGGGGCCTGGTCTGCCAATCTATGCGTAAGTTATGTGAGGAGCTTGGCCCCTCGAGTTCCGACGTGGCATGGTTGGCGGCCAGGGCCCTGGTTGGTAGTTTGATCTGCCTGAGTCGGTTTGTAAGGAAGGTGTAGCTGGGTCATCCATCGGTTTCTCCCTGTGGTTTTGCTAGATCTAGGTGGTTTTGCTAGATCTTTGTCGCTTGTTGTATAAGTACACCTTAACATCTGGGCGGTTAGCATTTTGAGCGTCCGCAGGGCAGCTCAATTGCTCCAAGAACATCTTTCTTAGTAATTACCCCTTTAACCATTCTGTGGTTTTGCTAGATCTAGATGGTTTTGCTAGATCATTTCGCTTGGTGTAGAGTACACCTTAACATCTGGGCGATTAGCATTTTGAGCGTCCGCACGACAAGCTCAATTGCTCCATGAACTTCTTACATAGCAATTACCTTTCAACCAAACATCTTTGTGTAGCAAATACTCCTTCAGCATTATCAGACACTGTCCTACTGTTTTTTTCCCTGTTGGTTTTGCCATAGGGTAGTGGTGCGGAGTTCCCAGTGGTTTCGCTCGATTGATCGGGACTCCTTGCTTGAGTTGTGTTGTTATTTTAACTTGAGGCGTACTGCGCTCCGCTCTTTTAGCCTATTGTTGGGCAAGTTTCTTATCAGTCTTCTTCTTGTGGTGTTTTATCGGTCTTAACCCCAAGTGTGGGTCTAAGGCCAACTAGCTCACTGCGCTCCGCGCGGTGAGGCTGCAGATCCCCAACTTGGTTTCAACCCGCTTGCGGGTACAAGTTAGTTTTAGCCAAATAAACGCCATTCTACTCATTCGAAGCTTTTCTCCACATTCGGATCCTGAATCTCAAGAGAAAATTCAAAAAGTATGGTGTAACGGCGGGGGAATATATTGTGTTCTTTCGGCCCGGCGTGGCACACCTTTGTCGCTGCTTCTTTTCTGTGTTTTGCGAAGTGTTCTGTACGGTGTGTCACAAGTGCTCCCCCACCTCCTCGTGGTGCCGGGTGGTAACGACTCTGCTCTTTGCATAGCCGGCCAAGTGGGGAGCGCAGGCCTTTTGGCCTGGCGCAGGTGAAAACCAAGTCTTCTATTCTTCTGGGTCTCCCTGTTCATAGCACAGGGGGCCTACACCTGCTCCGTTGAGTGCGAGCGTCTGTCTTTTATTTGAGGATGGCGACCCACGAATGGGTTACCGTCTATCCACCACAAGTCAGTCTGTCATGTCACCTGTGCGACCTTCCTGTGTCGTCACGACCCAAACTTGAGAGCCACTACCTTCTTACACACAATACAAGGCTCATATGGAAGTGTGGTGTTTGCTTGAACAAAACATCCAATTCAAGCAAAACCATATCGTCACATCACACTAAGTGCAAAAGAAAGTCGAGATCTCAGGCAGACCCCTCTGGCTCGGGTGCGTCAGGGGCGGCTTGCGCCGCGTCTGGTGGGTCTTGCGAGTCGACGGCTGTAGTCCCCAGTCCCAGTGCAAAAGTTCTTCCGTGCTCTCCTGATGGGGGTGGCAGTATCAGGGAGCAAAGTGTCTTAAGTCCGGCGAAGCCGGCTCCACCATCAAGCGACGAGAGGTGTTCTCCCCCCGGGGAGGCATCGAGTGTTTCGGGGCAGGTTATTCTAAGTCCGGCTGTGCCGGAAGTTGGTCCTTCCCTTGTGGTAGTGGCTGCCGAGCCTGACACCCCTACGGCAACGAGCGTGTCACAGTTGGCTCAACTGCTGGCGGACAGAGGTATTGCTCCCCCCTCCTCTGTTTGCCGAACAGCTCATGGATTGGTCTCTGAACCGATCGAGTGGCAGAGAGGTAACATCGAGCCTCAATACTCACAGTCTTTACATTCTGGCGGTTCTGGGGACTGCGAAGTTGATGAGCCGGGTCCGCACGGGGCGGTGGTGGCCGTCCCGGATGCGGCGGAGCCAGGGCGGCCTGCTATGTTGTTGATGATGATGATGATTAAGGTTTTTTGGCGCATTAGCGACGAGGGCCATAGTGCGCCAAGACAATGGTATGGATGGTTAGCAGTTTAAAAGGATTACTTCAATTTAAAAAAAAATATTAATAAAATAAAATAAAAACAATATATATGAGCTTAGATGTGCTACCCAGTGTCTCTTAAAAACTTGTATATATGGCTAAAATCGACTAGAGGTTCATCACCGAGTAGAAGAGCAGGGTGAAGAGGGACCTTGTATTTGTAAAAGAATGGAAAGTGTAGGTGGCGATGATGTTCTAAAAGTGGGCATGTTATGAGTATATGTAAGATAGATAGGTCTGTAGCAGCAGCGTCATAATTATCACCAGCATCGCCATCGGTTACGCGCAGCACTGCGCGTGACCCGAGCTTTCGTTTTCGGTTCATCGCCATTAACCGTCATTAAACCCATCGACCTCAGTAGAGCCTGGTCGCCTCATTTCTCGCTCTACAACTGGTGACCCGAACGTGATGTGATGTCTTAGCGTTCCACCATCATGAACGGTGACCAGCACTCCACCAGCCCTTCGCCTCCCAGCCGGCCACCGCCACTTCCACCGCTTGAGGCTTCTGTGGCACCGCTCCGCCTGCCGCCTTTCTCCATCTCCGACCCTCAGCTGTGGTTTGCGCAGGCGGAGGTTCTCTTCGACGGACGCCGCGTCACTTCTCAAGCCTCAAGGTTTGGCCACGCCATCGCAAACCTTCCTCCCGAAGCTGCGGCGGAAGTCCGCGACCTAATCATCCACCCTCACCCCGAATTACCCTACGACACCTTAAAGGACGAGTTAATCCGCCGCACGTCTGCTTCGGAAGAGCGGCGATTGCAGCAGCTTCTGAACAGGGAAGAGCTCGGCGATCGACGGCCCACACAGCTACTACGCCGCATGCGCGACCTCGCGGGCAACCCTACCACGGACGACTCACTACTACGCGAGCTCTTCCTACAACGTTTGCCCCACAACGTACGCATGATCCTGGCCGCCGGCGAAAATTCCCGCCTGGATGACTTGGCGAAGATGGCGGACCGTATTATGGATTTTGCTGGCCTTCCATCTCCAGGAGCCGTTGCCGCCCTGGCCCCCCGCACCTCCCCTCCACCGACGGACGTTGCAATCAATGCCATCAGCACGTCGCTCCAGCAACTCCAGACTACGGTGGCGGCCCTGGTGAACCGGGTGGACGCCATTCCCCCGCAGCGACCACGTTCCCCTCGGCGCCCGTTTTGCCGTCGCTGCTCGCCATCCCGTCAACGGTCTCCTTCGCCCTCTCAGCACCACTTCTGCTGGTATCATCGAAAATTCGGCGATGCCGCAAGGAACTGCCAGGCCCCTTGCTCGTGGCCGGGAAACGCTCCCCCCAACCATTAACGGCTGGCATGGCTGGGGGCGACAACAGCCGGCTCTTCCGGATCACGGACCGCGTGTCCGGCTGTCGCTTCCTGGTGGACACCGGGGCTGACGTGAGCGTCGTTCCACCAACCCCCGCAGAAAAACGACACCGACAACCAGACTTGGCTTTGCAGGCCGTCAACAAGTCCACCATCTCAACTTACGGTCAACGCTCCGTCACCCTTGACCTCGGCCTGCGCAGAGTATTTCGTTGGGTTTTTACCATCGCCGACCTCCCCTTCGCAATCCTTGGCGCCGACTTCCTCCACCATTTCGACCTTCTTGTGGATATTAGACGCCAGCGCCTCGTCGACAACACTACTTCTTTGCACGTTTATGGAGCTCCAGCGCATATAGCCGCCATTAGTCCCACCATACGGCTACCGTTGCCCACTGCTTTCGCCGACATTGTCACGGAGTTCCCCGCTGTCCTGCGCCAATCGCACGCCTCTTGCCCACCTCGCCACAGCGTCACTCACCACATCGTGACACGAGGCCCCCCTGTCTTCGCTCGCCCCAGACGGCTGGCTCCAGAGCGCCTCGTCATTGCCAAGAGGGAATTTGAGCACATGCTCGAACTGGGGATCATTCGGCCTTCCTCCAGCCCGTGGTCTTCCGCTCTCCACATGGTGCCCAAAGCAACACCTGGTGATTGGCGCCCATGTGGGGACTACCGTGCACTCAACATCGTCACGGTACCGGACAGATACCCGCTTCCCCATATTCAGGACTTCACCGCGAATCTTGACGGAGCGACCATCTTCTCCAAGATAGACCTCATCAAAGCCTATCACCAAATTCCCGTCCATCCCCCTGACATCCCGAAGACGGCTATAACCACCCCTTTTGGCCTCTTTGATTACGTGCGGATGCCCTTTGGCCTGCGTAATGCTGCGCAGACATTCCAACGATTCATCAACGAAGTGCTCCGCGGCCTGGACTTCGCATTCGCATACATGGATGACATCCTCGTCGCAAGTCCATCTCCGGAGGCTCATCGCGCCCATCTGCGCGCCCTGTTCTCGCGCCTGGAGGACTACGGAGTCTCCATCAATGCCGCGAAGTGCGAGTTTGGCGTTACCACCCTTACCTTCCTGGGACACACCATCACCCCGCAAGGCATCCGGCCACTCGCATCCAAGGTCCAGGCCATCCGAGACTTTCCTGCCCCCACTTCTCGCAAAGGACTTCGTTCATTCCTTGGCCTCGTGACTTTCTACCGACGTTTTGTGCCTCGCTGTGCTGCCTTGCTCCAGCCTCTCTACGCAGCTCTCGGCGCTGACCATCCGAAAGAGGCCCGTGCTGCCCCTCTGGAGTGGACACCGGCAGCAGAACGCGCGTTCGTAGAAGTCAAGCAGGCCCTGGCAGATGCTGTGCTGCTCCACCATCCTCGTCCTGACGCCGAGACAGCGTTGTTCGTCGACGCCTCCACTGCTGCTGTCGGCGCAGTCTTGCAGCAGCGTCAGGATGGCCACTGGAAACCTCTCGGTTTCTTTTCCCAACGTCTCTCGCCAGCCGAAACACGCTACAGCACCTTCGGGCGTGAGCTCCTCGCCGCCTACCTGGCATGCAGACACTACCGCCATTTTCTCGAGGGCCGCCCGTTTGTGCTGTACACCGACCACAAGCCTCTCATGTTCGCCCTGCGATCGGCCTCCCTCAACCACTCGCCTCGTGAAACCCGCCACATGTGCTACCTCTTGGAGTTCACGACCGATGTGCGACACGTCGCAGGCGAAGACAATGCCGCTGCCGACGCACTCTCGCGGCCGGACGTCAATGCTCTCCATCCGCCCCCCGCGGTCGATTTGGACGGCATCGCCCAGGCGCAACAGGCTGATGAAGAGCTCGCCGCCCTTCGTTCATCCCCCGCCTCATCCACCACTTTTCGGGAGATCTCGCTCCCCGGTTCGACGGCAAGTCTATGGTGCGACACCTCTACTGGTACCCCGCGCCCTTTCGTTCCCCTGGCCTTCCGCCGGCATGTTTTCAACGCCCTCCACTCACTGTCCCACCCTGGCGTGCGCGGCACGCAGAAGATCGTCGCAGAGCGCTACATATGGCCTCGCATGAATGCCGATGTCCGTGACTGGGCGCGGGCCTGCCTAGCCTGCCAGCGGTCCAAAATCTACCGCCACACCATCTCGCCTCCATCGCGGTTCCTTCCGCCAGATGCACGTTTCGACCAGGTCCACATCGACTTGGTCGGCCCGCTTCCTCTGGCCAAAGGCTACCGCTACCTGCTCTCGTGCATCGACCGCTTTACCCGCTGGCCGGAGGTAACGCCGATTCCTGACATCACGGCAGAGACGGTGGCCCACGCATTCCTCTTCTCCTGGGTTTCCCGATTCGGCGTCCCGTCCACTGTAACCACGGACAGAGGACGCCAGTTTGAATCGTCCCTCTTCCGTCACCTGTGCAACGCCCTCGGAACCCATCACATCCGAACCACGGCCTACCATCCGGCTGCCAACGGCCTGGTCGAGCGCCTTCATCGGCAGCTCAAGGCGTCCCTCCGCGCCACTGACCACGGCGACACAACCTGGCCCGAGCGTCTACCCTTCGTCCTGCTTGGCCTTCGCGCCGCGATCCGCCAGGATGACTGCAGCGCGGCCCACATGGTCTACGGCTGCCCGCTCCGCCTTCCCGGAGCATTCTTCACCCCGTCGGCCCCGCTCGTGCACGACCCTTCCTCCTACATCGACCGTCTCCGCCAGCTCTTCCGGGACCTCAAGCCCACGCCTACCCGCTCCGCTCCCGCAACACGCGTGTTCGTGAGCCCCGACCTTAATCAAGCCACCCACGTCTTCGTCCGCCGGGACTCTGTGCGCTCCAGCTTGCAGCCTCCCTATGACGGCCCCTACAAGGTCATCTCGCGAGCCGCGAAGTTTTTTCGCCTCGATCTTCCGCGGGGACCTGACACTGTGGCCATCGACAGGCTCAAGCCCGCATTCCTGGAGTCGGCACCTCTGGTATCGCCCGACCCGCCCTCCCTACGTCCGTCCTCACCTCCTGTCTCCAGCATTCCTCCCCCTCCACGTCGAGTGCATTGGGCGCCGCAGCTCGCACACTACGAGCCGCCCGCCGCCTCGGGTCCGGCTCCTGCACTCCTTGGCCTCGGCGCCCGACCTTTCCGCCAACCTCGGCCCTCCTCGCCAGCCTTGTCATCCGCCACGGGGGGGAGCCCTGTAGCAGCAGCGTCATAATTATCACCAGCACCGCCATCGGTTACGCGCAGCACTGCGCGTGACCCGAGCTTTCGTTTTCGGTTCATCGCCATTAACCGTCATTAAACCCATCGACCTCAGTAGAGCCTGGTCGCCTCATTTCTCGCTCTACAGGTCTGTTCCACAGTGAGGGCACTGAGGCGTGTCGTCCCTTCGTAGCAAATGCCCATGCGTTAGAAAACTGTGCCCAAGCCTCAAACGGCTGGATAAAACTTGATGGTGGCGGTTTTCAAAATCTTGTGTGGGTTTGCATAGGCGAGGTTTTACTGTGTGCAGTTTGTTTGTTATCTGCTTATCCCGAAAAGCTTGCCAATCCGTGTGGATGGCTTTCTTCAGTTGCTGCAGCAAGTCGTTAAGTGGAATTTCAAAAGGAGTTATATCGTTGCCTAAAGCAGCAGAGGCAGCGCGGTCTACTTTCTCATTGCCGGAAATTCCGACATGGCTGGGTACCCAGCACAGTCTCAGCTGGAACCCTTTTTCTTGTATAATACTGGCCAGGAATTGTGCGCGTCTTGCCAGGAGGTCTTTATGTGATTGAATACTGCAGATGGCACGTAACGAACTCAAAGAGTCTGTGTAGATTACTGTGTATGTCATGTGTGTTTGTAAAACATGGTTCAGTGCTATGATAATACCATAGAGTTCTGCAGTACAAATTGACAATACATTGTTTAGGCAATGTGCCTTTGTGCACGAGCCACATACCATAGCACATGACACTCCTGTGGAAGTCTTTGAAGCGTCAGTATATATCTCGGTGTGGTCTCCAAAGCTCTCCTTGAGAATCAGAAATTCCTCCTGGATTTCTGTGGTGGGTGTTTCCCTTTTATTAAACTTTGCAAGTGAAACGTCATATGCAACTGGTGGTTGCCAGGGAGGAGTCAACTTACTGGCAACCAAGGAAGGTGAGTTGTAACTGAAAAAGCCATAACATTCGACGTCTCGTTGTACACGAATGCTGAAAGGTGGCACAGCTCTGGGTTTATTAAGAAACAGTTGTTTGAAGTTGCTCTGTGTCATTGAAGGAAACGAAGGATGCTGAGGGTGGCCTCTTATTCTCAAACCATAGGACAAGGTAATATACGATCTTCGCCTCCCTAACGACCACTCATTTGCCTCTGCGTACAGACTGTAAACAGCGGTGGTTCGGAAAGCCCCCAGCGCCAGGCGCAAAACAAGGTGGTGTACTGTGTCGAGGGCCTTTAGCGTGGACGGTCGTGCTGACCCATAAGCAGGGCATCCGTAATCCATTTTAGAGCGGACTACAGACCGGTAAATGCGAAGGAGTGTTTCCCGATCAGCACCCCACGACCTGTGGGATATGACCTTGAGTATATTTGTGGACTTTAAGCATTTGTTTTTCAAGTTCCTGATGTGTGCCCCAAAAGTAAGCTTTCTGTCAAACACAACACCGAGGAACTTCTGTTCAGTGCATACGGGCAGATTTTGACCATTGATGCATAGTATCGGGTCTGGGTACAGACCCCTTCTCCTTGAAAATGGAACACAAACAGTTTTCTCGGGTGAGAAACTAAATCCGTTTTGACCTGCCCATGTAACCAATTTGTTAATTGCAAGTTGGGGCTGCCTTTCGCATGTACTCAAGTTTGTTGACGAATAAGAAATCTGGACGTCATCAACATATAAGCAATAGGAAATAGACGGGGGAATTGCAGCAGCTATTGAATTCATTTTTATAATAAAGAGAGTAACACTAAGCACAAAGCCTTGGGAAACTCCATTTTCCTGGATGAAAGGACGTGAAAGAGTTGTCCCCAGTCGGACCCTAAACGTCCTTCCCTGGAGGAAATTCATCAGGCAACGTAGGAGTCGCCCTCGAATGCCAAGCGCATAGAGATCCCTGATAATACCGTAGCGCCAGGTGGTATCATACGCTTTTTGGAGGTCAAAAAACACTGACACACAGTGATGCCGTCTCACAAACGCCTCACGAATTGTGGATTCTAGTCTAACTAGATGGTCCAACGTTGAACGTGCAGGTCTAAAACCACACTGGTAGTTATTAAAGTAGTTATTGTCCTCTAGATAGTAGGTCAGCCGGTTATTGACCATTCTTTCGAATGTTTTACCGAGGCAGCTAGTTAATGCAACAGGTCGGTAACTTGTTGGACTGGACGCATCTTTCCCGGGCTTTAAAAAAGGAATGACTGTGGCTACTTTCCATGCTTATGGCATCTGTCCCTTGTCCCAGACGGTGTTGAAGAACTTCAGTAGATGCTCTTTGGAATCATCGGACAAATGACTAAGCATTGGATATGCAATGCGGTCTGGTCCAGGAGCGCTGACTTTTACTGAAGCCAGTACTCGTTGGAGTTCTACCATAGTAAAAGGCTGGTTGTACTGGTAGTTGTCACCACCCGTAATTGGAATTGTTTGCCTTTCAGCTTGCTCCTTAATACGCAGGAAGTTTCTATCATAATGTGAGGAGCTCGATACGTCAGAGAAATGTTGACCAAGGACGTTAGCCTGCTCTTCTAGGCTCTGACACGGGATGCCATTAACCTGAAGCAGGGGAATGGAAAAACTAGTGTAATCACCCTTAATTAATTACGTCTATCCCACACAACCTTTGGCGGTGTTGTGCGCGTTAACGAAGAGACAAAGTTACGCCACGACGTCCGTTTTGCTTGTTTTCTGGTCCATTTTGCCCTGGCTCGTGCCCTCTTGAATCTCAGTAGGTTTTCAGGAGTGGGGTATCTGCGGAAGATACCCCATGCTCTGTTTTGTTGCTTTCGTGTCTGTGTGCATTCATCCGTCCACCAAGGTTTGGTACGCTTGGGGAGCCGGCCAGATGTCTGCGGGACAGACTGTTCAGCGGCACTTATAATGGCCGTTGTGACAAACTTGTTTGCCTCTTCAATAGACATGCGTTCAAAATATGAAGAAACAAGCTTTGCCTCATTCTGGAAAAAGCTCCAGTCAGCCTCTTGAAGTTTCCACCTTCGCGCTCGCGTCGAGATGGAATTTGTGGGACCACGAAATTTCAAAACTACCGGGAAGTGGTCACTTCCACGAGGATTCTGGTCCACTGTCCAGTCCAGACAATGGAAGAGGGAAGGACTGCACAGTGAAATATCCAAGCAAGAAAAACTTTGTGTTGAGGAGTTGACGTATGTAGGCAGCCCAGTGTTCAAAATGCAAAGGGACCTTGAAAGAAGAACTCTCTCCAACATTTTTCCTCGCGTATCCAGTCTTGCACTGCCCCATAAAGGATTGTGGGCATTCAGGTCGCCCAGAATCATGAATGGCTGTGGGAGTTGATTACACAAGTTTTCAAAATCTCTTTGTTCTATTAATTCTGATGGGGGAAGGTACAGTGAACATATAGTGAAAACCCTATCGAGGCACACTTGAACAGCAACTGCTTCCAACCCTGTAACAAGTGGGATTTGTTTTACAGACACAGATTGCGGAAGGACTATAGCCACACCTCCAGACGCACGTGTGGTATCTGTACGGTCCTTCCTAAAAATAGTATGTCTGCGGAAGGGATTGAAACTTTGTTCCTGAAGGTAGGTCTCCTGTAAACAGAAGCAAGCTGCAGTGTATTTTTCAAAGAGATCGTGTACATCGTCTATGTTAGTGTAGAGGCCTCGACAGTTCCACTGAAGGATTACCTGTCCCATAATGAAAGTAGTGATGAATAGGACCAAAGAGAGACTGTACATTATGTGGGAGGTGTAACCCTTGGGGGGGGGGGTGCTTGTGTTTCCCTAGGGACGTACTGCCCCTGCCTCGGCCTCCTTTTTTTGTTCTTTGTTCCTTCCATGGGGAAGGATTGGGGGAAGGCTTGACGATGACTTCTGTGACCAGCAGTCATCATCGTCAACATCCATCGTGTGTGTGGCAGTCTGGGACGAACCCCCTGTGAGCCCGTCCCAAACTGACAGCTCGCCATCAACCTCCGTAGAGGTTGTGGCCACTACTTTTCGTCTGCCCATCTGAGCAGCCGGTGCCAGCGGAAGCAAGCTCTCCGCAGGCTTTTCTTGTGTGTGGGGAGTGTGAGGTGGAGACCCAGAAGTCTGCGTCTCCACAGATTTCCGCAGTGGTACCACTCCCCGGCGCACCACTTCGGAGAACGTGCCTTTTTTGGCAAATTCCACCTGTGTTTTTGCTTCTTTATAAGAGATATTCGCGTAATTTTCGCTTTGAGTATTTCTTTCTCTTCCTGCCAACGGGGGCAGGACCTGGAGTAGACAGGGTGGCTCCCTTTGCAGTTCGAACAGTGGACTTCGTTTGCACAGGACTCTGCAGAATGATCCATGCCAGCACATTTTGGACAGATCGCCTGTCCTCGACAGACCTGCGACCCATGTCCAAAACGCTGGCACTTGAAACAACGTCGCGGATTCGGGATATACGGCCGTACATGGCAATTAAGATAGCCTGCTTTGATGGTCTGAGGAAGCCTGTGCAATTGAAAAGAAAGGACAATGTGCTTCGTCGGGATGTCTTTACCATCCCGACGCATCACAATTCTCCTTGCTGTCACAACGCCTTGGTCTTTAAGCCCTTCCTCGATCTCAGTGTCTGAGCAGTCAAGGAGTTGGGACTCTGAGATGACACCCTTCGCGATGTTAAGTGTTCGGTGTGTGGTCACAGTAACTGATATATCGGCAATTTTGTCAAGTGAAAGGAGAGCGGAGCTTTGTTGCCTTGTGGTCACTTCAATTTGCAGATCTCCTGTGGTCAGCTTTCGAGCATTATAAGACTTCCCTATTTTCCTTTCGAAGTCTCTTGCAATAGTGAATGGGGATACCTTAGTCATGGGTTTGGTCTCATTTTCCGAGTGGACTATGAGGAACTTCGCAAACCAAGGTTCAGGAGCCAAGTCGAGTATTTGTATAGCTGGTGCATCGGTGCAGCGCCTCTTTTGGCGCTGATCGTGTTTTTTTTATACGAGAAGAATCCATAAAAGAGAAGACTGATTCAGTGCAGGAGGTGTGTCGCCCACCATCGAGCCCAACGAGGGAACGTGTCCCACGCGCTAACACTTGCCTCTGCACTATACCCAAGTGCAGCTTCTGGAGAGTGAAAGACTGCCCAAGGTTGACCCTTGCCGCCAAAGAAGGTGAAAAGAGGAAAAGGAGAGAAAGAAGGAGACCAAGGAAGAGAAAGTAATGAAAGGGAGATGGCGACTAGCTGAATAATCCTGGCCGGGTCTTCCAGGACCACCCGACTATGGGAAGCAGGGGCCAAAGCGGTGTGTTGCTTTCCCGGAGGGGCCCCGAAGGGTCCTAAACAACCTCCGGGTCCACTCAACCGCCAGGATCCCCCGTTCCCCAGACACGGGAAAGCCACGCACTGCTATACGTGGGGGTCTTCCTCCCGCGGCATCCCTCCCTCCCTTCAGGGCATCTTGTTGCACTCCAAAAGAACACATAAGCCCCTATATGTGGCGAGCTTGGACGTTAGGAAAGCTTTTGATTCCTTGAGTCATAATTCCATTTTTTCAGCCCTTGAGGGCAAGGACGTGCCACGACTATTCCAGGACTTGGTCAAGGAACTGTATACTGGCAATACCACCACATTTCACTTGAACGGCAGAACAGACGGCGCCAGAGTCGCTGTACGGCAAGGTATAAAGCAAGGAGACCCCTTGTCACCCTTTCTTTTCAACTGTGTGTTAGACCCTCTTCTTGCCCAATTGAACCAGTCCGAGTTTGGTTATCACGCTGGAGCGGCCTCGGCTGCCTCCATGGCCTTCGCTGACGATTTGCTGGTGTTTTCCGAGAACCATTCTGCCTTAACACGATTGTTGCAGATGGTTGAGACGTACATGACGTCAGTTGGTCTCACGTTAAATCCTCGGAAAACACAGTATTTCGGCTGGCGATGGAACAGCGAAACCGGCTGGTTCGACTACGGTGCACCACCTGTGGAAATTGCAGGAGCACGGGTGGATGCTTTGGGAAGAGGAAGTGTTGTGAAGTATCTCGGGGTCTTCCTGTCTGTCAGTAAGGGTCCTCTACTGGAGGACAGATACAGTGACTCTGTTGCCCGGTTATTGATGGAGGCGTCGTTAAAGCCACTTCAGAGAATAAAATGCTACAAAGAACTAGTAGTATCACGCCAGTTATACCTCCTATCCAACTCCCTGGCTGTTCTTTCTCAGTCTCAAAAAGTCGATAAGTGGCACAGGTCCTTTGTCAAGAAAACAGCACATCTTCCAGGGTCTTTTCCTAACGTCCTGCTCTGGCTGCCTTACAGGAGTGGTGGTATGGGGCTTCTGCCAGTACTGTGGACAGCTCCAGCACTCCAGTTGAAGTCTTTGGGTAGACTGCGGCGCCTCGGCAACGTGTTTGTCGAGTCACTTAGTTTTAGTTAGTCTCAGTTAGTGTTAGTCGAGTCACTTTGTTTGTCACTTAACGAGGTGCTCGGAGGCTACGCCTCGTGACTGTTCACAGTGCTGGGTGTTCCAGACGGTATAGTGCACGGGAAGGAGCTGCAACTGGCCCTGAATGAAGGCAGAAGGAAATGGTTCGGTGACAAGAGAAGTAGTTACGTGAAGAGGGATCTGTTTGCTTTCGAGAAGGATCTCCTCGGGAACCGATGGCTGCACCCAGACTGCCAGTTTATTAAAGAAGACGACAAAATCAAGGCTTGCGGCTCAGGGCGGATGTTTTTCCAACTAGATCTTTTTTCAATAAGCACGCCGAGCACCCTGCGGCCAGGCTCTGTCATCACAGTCATGAGGCCGAAGAGACGCCTTGCCACATCCTCCAGTACTGCGAGCGAGTGCATGGCCCCAGAGTTGAGCGCCACAACTTTATTGCAAAACAGTTGCAAAGACTTGTCACTAAGTATTCTCCGAATACTACTGTTTCTGCGGAGAAAGTCTTCACTGTTGGTGGCGCTCGGCTCAAGCCAGACCTTGTACTAGATAGGGGGCATGAGGTAGTGGTGGTGGATGTGGCAATCGCGTGGGACTCTGCCGTGGCCAATCTTGAGAAGAAGGCAAGGGAAAAATCTGAAAAGTATGCTTGTCTGGCTCAGCTTTTTCCAGGCAGAGCATTCAGGGCGGTCGGGGCGGTCCTTGGAGCCAGGGGTCTGGTTTGTCCATCCATGCGAAAGCTATGTGAGGAGCTTGGGCTTTCGAGATCAGATGTGGCGTGGTTGGCGGCCAGGGCCCTGGTGGGCAGTTTGATCTGCCTGCGCCGCTTTGTACGGAAGGTATGACTGGGACAGTAATCGGTTCTATGTGGTTTTGCTCAATCTTCTTGTGGTGTTGCAAGATCTTCTGATGGGTTTTGCTAGATCTTTAACGCATAGTGTATTATTACACTTTAAGATCTTTCGTCAGCAGTCCGAGCGTTTGTTGTGCTCGTTTGCTTTATCCATATTCTTGAACATCTTGTAGCAAATACTCTTTCTTCCAACATCCTGTGGGAAATACACCTTCCTTTGATCTTCTTATTGGTGTTGCTAGATCTTCATGGGTTTTGCTAAATCTTCAACGCATAGTGTATTAATACCCTTCAGATCTTGCGTCAGCAGTCCGAGCGTTTGTTGTGCTCGTTGCTTTACTAGTATTCTTTTGTAGCAAATGTTCCTTCTTGAACTTCCTGTAGCAAATACACCTTCTTTGATCTTCTCGGTGGTGTTGCTAGATCTTCTCTGTGGTCTTATTGGATCTTTAGCGCACAGTGTATTATTACACTTGAGTCTTTGAGTCTACATCTTTGCGTCGGCATTACGAGTGTTGTTCCGCTCGTTTGCCCCAATAATATTCTTGAACATCTTACACCAAATTACACGCTTGAACATCTAGTAGCAAATACACCTTTGAACATTATGTAGCAAATACACCCTCTGAGTATTCTCACAACCCTTGTTCAGTAGCAAATACTACCTTACTGGCTTTTTTCCCCTCTGATTTCGTCATAGGGAAGTGGAGAGGAGTTCCCGTGGTTTTGCTATAGTTGATCGGGACTCCTGCTTTGTGTTTTTGTTTTTAATTGAGGCTTGCTACGCTCCACTCTTTTTAGCCTCTGGTTGGGCAAGTTCTTATCTGTATCCCTAATATGTTCTTTTTAACGGTCTTACCCCAAGTCTGCGTCTAAGGCCGACTAGCTCACTGCGCTCCACGCGGTGAGGCTGCAGATCCCCGACTTGGCTCTAACCCGCTTTCGGGTACACGTTTGTTTTAGCCAAATAAACGCCATTCTACTCATTCGAAGCTTTTCTCCACATTCGGATCCTGCATCTCAAGAGAAAATTCAAAAAGTATGGTGTAACGGCAGGGGAATATATTGTGTTCTTTCGGTAGCCAAATAAACGCCATTCTACTCATTGGAAACTTTTCTCCACATTCGGATCCTGCATCTCAAGAGAAAATTCAAAAAGTATGGTGTAACGGAGGGGGAATATATTGTGTTCTTGAGAAGAACTTGTTCAAGAACTTGTTGTCAAGAAGAACTTGTTGTCAAGTTCTTGTGTTCTTGGGGGGTGGTTGCCAAGGATTCCCCCTGCTGTCACGTGCTTGCGCAGTTCTCGCTAGCGGCTTTGCCTCTGGTTCGTGACCCTCTTTTGCTTCTTCGAAGTGTGATTCATCCTTGGCAACCCGACGGACCCGCGTCCTCGTCGCGCCCCCTGGGTGGGGGCCATTTTTTTTGGCCCCCGGCTAAGCGGTCCGCCACAGGGTCTTTGACCCGTAGAGTGAGGTAATTGTTTGGTGTTTTGAAGCTTTGAGAGAGCTAAGTATATTGCTTAGCTTCCCACCTCACTCCCACCTTTCCCCTGCCCTGTGCATCCCAAGTCCATCCTTATGGATGAAAGGACCATCCTGTATCCGCCCGAAGACTTGTCTTGTGACTTATGTAGAACTACATTATCTTCACGTGCCAAGTACCAGTAGCACGATTTGAGCCATAATATTCGAATAAAATGGAAGTGCTCGATCTGTCAAGATCGTGTGTTCGATTTGGTCCGCTCAATTTCATCTCGCACGAGTAAATGCAGTCGACGATACCCTGTGGCTTCGCAGCCAGTGAGGAATGAAGAACATCAGCCTACGTTTCCTGAGGGCACTGAGAGAGAGCCGTCTGCCTCGGCACCTGTTCGATCTGCCGCTCGAACTCAGCAATTGAACACTGATGCCGGTGCTGAAACTGGCGTATCTGAAGTGATATCTCATGGCCGCTGGACACTATCTGAACTGCGAGCTTTGGCCAACATAGAGGTTACCCTCAAGGACCATCCGTTCATCAATCAGGAATTGGCCAGGCGTTTCCCAACAAGGACTCTCATGGCAATCCGAATGCAACGTCACCAGCAACGATATAAAGACATTTTGCAACTTGCCAGCCTGAACCCCACTATGGCTCATTCATCTGTGCAAAATCCACCGCTTCCAACGGCTTCGGCTAAGGAGGATCGAGTGACCCCTCGGGACCAGAAGGCGCCTGAGGAGGAAGTACAAGAAACCTCAACGATGACAAGTCAGATCTTTGTGGTTCCTGACTGGCCTGCTGCAACCCCTGGTGTTGATCACGTAAGAATAGGGGGACGGGCTTGGTCGGATGGCGCTGCTGCCGCGGGGGACATGGCCTCGGGCGTGCCCGGGCCGGTTGCTGACCCCATGGATCTCGATCGCCAGATATGTACTGTTGATGAGGCCGGCGGCCTTGCCAGCTTGTCAGACAGCACATTAACCCAGCAAGAGCCCACTAGTTGGGCTAGTCATGATATATCATCTCAATTGGCCGAACTGCTGGCGGAGGCAGGCGTTAGCCCCCCACCCCCACCCCCGTCCAGGCTCGATGAGCAATTTTTCAGGCCAAGGGGGCTCTCCTGTGGAGGCTCCCCGAGTCCAGACTGCTGCTGCTACTTCGGCCGGAATGGCTACTGTTGAATTTCGAGGTGGCACCCAGCGAAGAGTACCTGCTGGCGACGGGTCCGTGGGGGAGGCGGCTGCTTCGAGTTTGGCCGGGACCGTGGTCCCTGCGGTGGCGGATCGTCTGGACGGGCTGTCGTCACTGACGAAAATGACGGTGTGCTTACCAGAAACGAAGTAGCCAACGATTTCGCCGAGGCCGGGATTACGGATGCCTCACTAGTGGAACGAATTCTTTCTGAACCTCTGTCAATGAATGACCTACAGAAGATATTCTTGCAGTTTGGTATCAACCTGGGAGAGGGAAGATCTAGAAGAGGTCCTTCTGGTAGGCACCCTTCTAATGGCCAAAGACCAAATCGCCCTCTAAGACGGAATCCGACTAACAGGAAAGAGCGGAAGAGAGCCAGGTTTGATAAGCATCAGAGATTATATCGACTGGGCCCTAAGATTTTGCTTCATCAACTCATGACCGAAAACGAAGAAGGGCAGATGACTCTCTCTCTAGACGCTATCCACGAGTTGTATGATCCGTTACTATCTGGATCACCTCAGGAAACCAGTGTGCGGTTACCTTCCTGTGCAAAAACGAACGCAGACATTGGAGCCTTTGAGCTCGAGGAGATCTTGCTGGCTTTGAGATCAATGAATAGAGGATCTGCTCCTGGTCCTGATGGTGTTACTGTGAATGATTTCTTAGCAGTTTCGCCAAAAATTCTTCTACACGTTTTGAACAACTTTTTTCAGCATAGAGCAATCCCCATGGAACTAAAAAAATCTAAAACCGTCTTCATCCCTAAGAAGACGACACCGAGATCGGCGGCCGAGGTCCGTCCTATCATCATGTCCCCAATGCTCTGCCGATTATACTCCAGGGTTCTCCTCCGAAGGTTATCTGAAGGCAACTCATTCCATCCGTTGCAAGGAGGATTTCAGGATGATCGAGGCACTAGTACGAATCTTCTGACTCTCCAGGCTCTTATGAGAATTTTAAAGAAGAAGAAGAAGAACTTTTATGGCGTCAGTCTCGATGTACGGAAGGCATTCGACTGTGTTACCCACGAGGCCATTGCTGCCGCAGTAAGGGGTAGGGACATCCCTGAGCACTTCGTTGAAGTCATTAATGATCTATACCAGGGATGTTCAACAACGTTTTATTGGAATGGCAGGACGGATGGGAGGGGTGCGCCGGTAAACCAAGGCATAAAACAGGGTGACCTCCTCTCTCCGTTCCTGTTTAATGCTGTCCTAGACCCCTTATTGCAACAAGCCAACTGCTCTGGCCTCGGGGTAGAGATAGAGGGTCAGCATGCGGCCGCTATGGCCTTCGCAGACGACGTCATGTTGTTTTCTTCGAGCCTGGAGGGTCTTAAAGCTTTGATTCGGATGACTGAAAACTATCTAAGTCAAGCCGGCCTAATCCTGAATCCTCCTAAGTCACAGTATTTCGGTTGGAGATACGACGGAGTGGCAAAATGGTTTAATTATGATATACAGCCGGTGAGCATTGGGGGCGTGTTAGTGACACCAAAGGCTAAGGATACTCCCATTACTTATTTGGGGGTTAAACTTTACGTAAATCGACCTAGTAGAGTGGAGGACTCGACCGCCGAACTCATGGTGAAGCTCATCCAGGCATCGGCTTTAAAGCCGTTTCAGAAGTTAAAGTGCCTCACTCAATTGATAGTTCCACGTCTGTTGTATCAGACATCTAACATCCTGGGATTGCTCTCGCAGGCTGCTAAGAAGGATAAAGAGATTCGAAATCTAGTCAAAAAGACTCCACCTGCCACATTCCTTCCCGAGGATCCACGTGCACTTGCCAACTAGGGAGGGTGGACTCGGAGTTTTAAGTCTTGGTGGGTTGCCGCGTCCGTACAGTACAAAGCGCTGGCAAGAATGGCTCGACTAGCTTGTCCATTTGTGGACGTCATACTTGCATTGGGCCTCACTGACAACACACGTAGGCTGGCGTCTCACCTCGGGATCCCCATAGGTGTCACTGATCGAGATCAAGTTAATGAAGCTTTGCTGAGTTTGAGGAGGGACTATTGGAGTAAGAAAAGGGACGCATATGGCAACAAATCCCTATTTGCCCACCAAAAAGAACCGGTGGGCAACGCGTGGCTGGGATACGATTCTCGCCTTGTAAAAGACGGGGATCGTATCAAGGCTTTGCGCCTTCGAACCAACTTATTTCCAACTAGATCCCTGTCAAACAAGCACGCCCGGGGCCCCGGGGCGAGAAGCTGTCGCCACTGTGGACAGGCAGTCGAAACGACTTTCCATATCTTGCAGGAGTGCGAGCGTGTGCACCTCCCTCGAGTAGCCTGCCATAACTTTATTGCCAAGCAGGTAGCCAGATTATTGCGACATCACAATCCGGAAGCGACAGTTGAAGAAGAAAAGCTTTCGACGTCCGTCTCAGGCATTCGGCTCAAAGCAGACCTTATCTTTACGAAAGGCGATGAGGTAATTGTATTAGACACAGCCATTGCCTGCGACGCGAGTTCAACAACGCTCTCGGATATCAATAAAGCTAAATCCAATAAATATGCCTGTCTTTCGCAATCCTACCCTGGCAAGCACTTTTCGGTGTTCGGGTTGTGTTTTGGTGCTCGGGGAGGAACATGTGCAGGTAGTCGGAGAGCTTTAAGAGAATTGGGCTTTACTAAAAGCGAAGTATCTTGGCTGGCGGCTAAGGTATTGGTCGGCAGTTTAATCTGCCTAACAAGATTTAATCGTATGACTTAATTTTATGGAGCACAGGGTCTTTTTATTTCGACCTCTACCATCTTTGGTGGTTGTATTTTTTTATAAACTTGGTTTTTTCCCACTTTTATTTGCTTTTATAAAAGTGGCTGCCTTGGGCCCAATGGCCGAAAGGCTGACCTCGACTTGATCGTGGTCTGGGTGCAAGGCCACCCACTTTTGGTCGTCTCCCTTTACCTTTTTTAACCCCCCTTCGAGGGGGACAGTGCATGTTTTAGCCAAATAAACGCCATTCTACTCATTCGAAGCTTTTCTCCACATTCGGATCCTGCATCTCAAGAGAAAATTCAAAAAGTATGGTGTAACGGCGGGGAATATATTGTGTTCTTTCGGTAGCCAAATAAACGCCATTCTACTCATTCGAAGCTTTTCTCCACATTCGGATCCTGCATCTAGAGAGAAAATTAAAAAAAGTGTTGTGTAACGGCGGGGGAATATATTGTGTTCTTTCACCTCTTAGGCCGAGTGCAACGAAATATCGCTATTGGCTTCTTTGCTAGCGGCAGAGGGACTAAGTCCCCCATCCGACGGCTGTTTTTCGACTAATTATGACCCTCGAAGGTTGTCTACGGACGCCTCAAGTACAAGCAACGACGATGGGCAAGAGGCGAGCTTGTCAGCTCAAATGGAATCTTCGACTGCCTCTGGTGCTGTGGTGGCTGCGGGTGTTGGCGGGACGTCCGTGGGGGAGGCGTGGGCTTGGCCGGGGCCGCGGTCGTGGGGGCGGTGGGGGTGTCCGCCCCGATCGCCGCACAAACTGCAAATGAAGGCGACTCAGTTCGTGGCGCATCAACGCAAGACTTTGCGGAAGCTGGGATTTTTGATGAACAATTGGTGCATCGGGTCATCAACGGCCCTCTGGCGATAAGTGATTTGCAAACGATTTTCAGACATTTTGGAGTTCAGCCTCAAACTAGGAAGCCCAGGAAAGGGCAACAGAAAGATCAAGTCCTGGATCGAGAACCAGCCAACAGACGGGAACGAAAAAGGGCCAGATAAAAAGAACACCAAAGGGTGTATAGATTGGGGCCCAGAGTTTTGCTACATCAGCTCATGGCCGAGGACGACAATGGAGAAGTGCCGGTCACGCTGGATGACATACATGCTCTCTATGACCCCTTGTTATCGGGGCCCTCTGCAAGATGTTCAGCTCAGCTCTCTTCCGGGACAAAGACACCGGCAGAAGAGGGACCTATTGAAATAGATGAGGTCGTTTCGGCACTGAAATCGATGGACAATAAGTCAGCGCCCGGTACTGACGGAGTTACAGTGGACAATCTAAGAACTGTGCCAGCAAAGATACTTCTTCACATCTGTAACAATTTCTTTGTCTACAGACATATCCCAGACGAACTCAAAAACTCCAAGACCGTATTTATTCCCAAAAAGACCAAGCCTCAGACGGCAGCAGAGGTCCGACCCATCACTATGACTCCTATGCTGCTCAGACTCTATTCTCGAATCATTCTGAGAAGGCTCGCCTTTGAAAACTCCTTCTACCCCCTTCAAGGCGGGTTTCAGGACGACCGATCGACGAGTACCAACTTGTTGACACTCCAGGCCCTCATGAAAATCTTCAAGAAAAGAAAGAAAAGCTTCTACGGCGTAAGCCTAGATGTCCGCAAAGCCTTTGATTGTGTTTCCCACGAGGCCATTGCAGCGGCCATAAGGGGCAGGGAAATTCCAAAATGCTACGAGGACATAATACAAGACCTCTATACCAACTGTGCTACGACGTACTTTTGGAATGGACGAACGGACGAGAGGGTGGTGCCTGTCAATCGAGGCATAAAACAAGGAGACCCTCTCTCGCCGTTTCTCTTTAACACCGTCCTGGACCCCCTGCTCCAGGTGGCCAATGCATCTGGCCTCCGTGTGGAGGTCGACCAACACCATGCGGCAGCAATGGCATTTGCGGACGACCTCTTGTTGATGTCGTCTAGCCTGGAGGGTCTCAAATCGCTGATAAGAATGACTGAAAATTACCTCAGCAACGTCGGCCTCGTCCTGAACCCCGCCAAGTCCCAGTATTTCGGGTGGCGCTACAATGGTGTAGCGAAATGGTTCGATTATAACATTCAACCCTTGGACATAGGAGGCAGAGTGATTCAGCCCTGTGGGAAGGACAGGCCGATTAGTTACCTAGGCCTCAAGCTTTATGTCAACAGACCTAGCAGAATCGACGATGATATTGCCGAGAAGATGACCGCCCTTATTAAGACCGCGGCGTTAAAACCTTTTCAAAAACTCAAGTGTATAAAGCAACTCATCGTCCCTAGACTTCTGTATCAAGCGGCCAACATCCTTGGTCTACTCTCCCAGGCAACTAGAAGGGACAAAGCTGTGAGGAAGACGATTAAGTCCACCCTCCATCTACCGCACTCCTTCCCGAGTATTCATGTACATTTGCCTAACCGGGAAGGAGGATTAGGTGTCATATGCATCGAATGGACGGCTGCTGCTATCCAATATAAGGCCATGGCACGAATGCTGCGGCTGGGCGGTTCCTTTATAGATGCAATCGTGTCCAGCGGACTATATGACAATCTCCAGCGCCTAGCTACACACCTGGGCATACCTATGGGAATCACAGGAAGAAGTGAAGTAAACGATGCACTTCTCACACTACAAAAGGAATTTTGGAAAAAGAAGCAAACGGCCTATACCAACAAAGGCCTTTTCTCGCATGTCAAAGACATAGCGGGCAATGCCTGGATCCACTGCGACTCCAAGCTCATGAAGGATGGAGATCGCATAAAAGCACTCCGACTCCGAACGAATTTATTTCCAACGCGGGCGTTATCGAACAAACACGCCCATGACCCAAAGATGCGAAGCTGTCGACATTGCGGACAGGCCGAGGAAACAACTTTTCATATCCTGCAACAATGTGAAAAGATCCTTCTGCCACGAGTGACCAGACATAATTTCATAGCCAAGCAAGTTACAAGACTGCTACGCCAGCACAACCCGGAGGCCACTGTTGAAGAAGAGAAACTACTAACTTCTACCTCCGGAATCAGGCTTAAGCCTGACCTCATATACACCAAAGGAGATGAAGTGGTTGTGCTGGACATTGCAATAGCTTGGTACGCTAGCCCAACCACGCTGTCTGACATGAACCGAGCCAAGATCACAAAGTATTCATGCCTCGCCGAGTCCAACCCCGACAAACGATTTAGTGTTCACGGCCTTGCCTTTGAGCAAGAGGTGGGACATGTGCCGGCACGCGTAAGGCTTTACGCGATCTTGGTCTTACCAGCGCAGATGTATCTTGGCTGGCGGCCAAAGTCCTAGTGGGAAGTCTCATCTGTCTATCCCGCTTCAATCGTATGATTTGATGAACTTATGTAATTTTTTACGGAGCACAGAAGTTTTTACTCTTGCGACCAGTACCATCTTGTTGGTAGTTTTATTTATTTCTGGGTTTTCCCACTTTTATTGATTTTAATAAAAGTGGTTGCCTTGGACCCTCTGGCCGGAAGGCTGACCTTGACTTCGGTTGAGGTCTGGGCCCAAGGCCATCCACTTTTGGTTGCTTTCCCAAATTCTTTTACCCCGTTTTAGGGGACACTCAGCGTTTAAGCCAAATAAACGCCATTCTACTCATTCGACGCTTTTCTCCACATTCGGATCCTGCATCTCAAGAGAAAATTAAAAAAGTAAGGTGTAACGGCGGGGGAATATATTGTGTTCTTTTGGGGGGTGGTTGCTGAGAACCTCCATGCGAATTTGAATGCGTAATTGAATGCGATTTTAAGGTGCCTTGTATGCGATTATAGTGGTTCTACCCACTCCAGCACATGCATTCTATTCTTCTTACTTGTGTTATTATCTCAGCAACCCGCAGACCCACGTCCACGTCGTGCCCCCCGGGCGGGTAATCCTTATGGAACCCGGCCAAGCGGTCTCGCCACAACGAGGGTCTATGACCCGAGGTGGGAGTGAAGCTGCCCAGTGCCACACCACACTCACAACGGGACGGGTAGTTACCCGATCCGGAACCCCACCACCTGCGCTGGCACCTAATGGCGTAAGACAGCAGACCAGCAGAAGCATGACAGTCTTGAAATTCCCACCAGATAACCTGCTTTGCGGGTATGTGGAGCCAGAGTTACGTCTCGAGAAAAGCTCGAAAACCACCTGAAATCTGCACATGACTTCCAGGTCTATTGGTTATGCTCTCTCTGTGATGAGAAGGAAGCTTCCTCTGCGAAGACTATGTCTTCCTACTATACAAAATGCAAGAGGAAACTCGGCCAGAGGGCTAACGGGGCACCTTTTCAAGATTCACCCCGCCCTGGACCCAGTGGAGCGATCGATTCAACTCGACCTCCGGAGCCGCCGGCGCAGACACACCACGAGGACAAGGGGGCACCGTTTCAAGATTCACCCTAGCTTGATCCCGATGGTGCGATCATTATGTCTGCGCATGAACCACGGAGAGTAGCTGAATTCACTGGAAGTGCGATGTCGCAGCATCCCCCCACTTCCATTGGGGTGGAAGTAGCCCAAGTCTTCTCCCATGGGAGATGGACCGAATCAGAGGTGGCAGCGCTGGCTCAGCTGGAGGTCGTCCTCGGCTCGCACTCTTTCATGAACCAAGAATTGGCCAAGGTTTTTCCCACCAGAAGCCTTATGGCAATCAGAATGATGAGGCACCAGGAAAGATACAAACGTGCCCTGCAGAGGATCAAAGAAGCAGTGTCCACGCAGTTGTCACGAATGCTGACAATGAAGTCAGGGAGGAGGAAACTATAGCGCTCAGTGTCGATGAGATTATGGAAGATATGGAGGAAGCTGACTCCATAATAGAACCTTAGCCACCAACCTGGCTAATGTCCCCATGAGTATGGGAGACTGGTAAGAGATCACTAGACACTTGGTGTGGCAGTAAAAGGCGGGGCCCAGCAGACCAGAGGAAGGCCAAAGAGGAATGTCACCTTACCCAAGACCAGGAATGCCAGAAGAAGGGCCGTGTTCAGAGAACACCAACGACTATACAAATTAGGTCCAAAGGTGCTAGCTCACCAATTGATCATGGATCAGGAGGGAGATGGCCAGAGAGTCACTCTAAAAGATGTCCACGAGCTCTATGACCCACTATTCTCGTCCAAATCCAGAAGGATTGAGGGGGATTTGAGGTCAGATGGTAAAACCTCTGTTGAGGTTACCCCATTCCTCCCGGACGAAGTCATCTGGGCTATGAAGAGCCTTGATAAAAAAGCAGCTCCGGGTCCCGACGGACTCACGTGGACAGACTTGGCAAAGATACCGCCAAAGATCCTGACCCATATCCTCAATAACTTCTTGGCGCTCCAAGACATTCCCGAGGAGATGAAAGCCTCTCGCACGGTATTTATACCGAATAAGGCCAACCCGAGGTCTGCTGCGGATCTGCGTCCTATAACCATGTCTCCGATGCTGAGCCGTCTCCTATCGAAGATGCTACTTAGGAGATTTACGGAAGATAATACCTTCCATCCCCTCCAAGGCGGTTTTGAGAGTGACCGCAGTACAAGCTAAAACTTGCTGATCCTCCTCTTGCCAACTAAAACAGCCCAGCCTAGTACGAAGGCAGCAAGAAGGAGAGAGAAATACCGTGAGCATCAGCGTCTTTACAGAATGGGGCCCGAAGGTACTTGTTCACCAGCTTCAAGCTGAGGGAGTGAGTTCCCCTGTCACGCTGGCTGATGTTCACGCCACTTATGATCCACTCTTCTCTTCTCCTTCTAAAGCCAGTGCCTCGGTGCCTTCGTCTAGAAGTAAGGTTAAGGCGTATTGCGGCCCTGTTGCCGACCTCAGAGGTCGGGGAGGCATTGAGTTCTTTCAAGAATGGTACTTCTCCTGGTCCGGATGGAGTGACCGTTGAGCTGTTGAAGCGGGTTCCCGCGGTTGTCCTTGCTGCAGTACTTAACAATTTTATGAAGTTTGTGGTGGTTCCACCCCAGCTCAAACATTCCAGAACCATCTTTATCCCTAAGGTGCCAAGGCTGAATCGGCTTCCGATTTCAGGCCTATTACGATCTCACCCTTGGTCCTTAGGCTGTTCTCTAAAATCTTATTGTCTTTTCACGATTGCAAAGTGGCTTCGAGAGTGACCGGAGCACGAGCTCCAATGTTTTGCTTCTTCAGGGCATCTTGTTTTACTCCAAAAGAACACATAAGCCCCTGTACGTGGCGAGCTTGGACGTTACGAAAGCTTTTGATTCTTTGAGTCACAATGACATCTTTTCAGCCCTTGAGGGCAAGGACGGGCCACGACTATTCCAGGAGTTGGTCAAGGAACTGTATACTTTCAATACCACCACATTTCACTTGAACGGCAGAACAGACGGCGCCAGAGTCGCTGTACGGCAAGGTATCAAGCAAGGAGACCCCTTGTCACCCTTTCTTTTTAACTGTGTGCTAGACCCTCTTCTTGCCCAATTGAACCAGTCCGAGTTCGGTTACCACGCTGGAGCGGCTTCGGCTGCCTCCATGGCCTTCGCTGACGATTTGCTGGTGTTTTCCGAGAACCATTCTGCCCTAACAAAGCTGCTGCAGATGGTTGAGGACGTATATGAAGTCAGTTGGTCTCATGTTGAACCCTCGGAAAAACCCAGTATTTCGGTTGGCGATGGAACAGCGAAACCGGCTGGTTCGACTACGGTGCACCACCTGTGGAAATTGCAGGAGCACGGGGGGATGCTTTGGAAGAGGAGGTGTTGTGAAGTATCTCGGGGTCTCCTTATCCATCAGTAAGGGTCCTCTGTTGGAGGATAAGTACAGCGACTCGGTTGCCCGGTTGTTGATGAATGCGTCGTTAAAGCCGCTTCAGAGAATAAAATGCTACAAAGAACTAGTAGTATCGCGCCAGTTATACCTCCTTTCCAACTCCCTGGCTGTTTTTTCTCAATCACAAAAAGTCGATAAGTGGCACAGGGCCTTTGTCAAGAAAACAGCTCACCTTCCAGGGTCTTTTCCTAACGTCCTGCTCTGGCTTCCTTACAGGAGTGGTGGTATGGGGCTTTTGCCAGTACTGTGGACAGTTCCAGCAGTCCAGTTGAAGTCTTTGGTTAGACTGCGGCGCCTCGGCAACGTTTTCGTTGACGAAATTTTCAACGAGGTGCTCGGAGGCTACGCCTCGAGACTGTCCGCAGTGCTAGGTGTTCCTGATGGTATAGTGCACGGTAGGGAGTTGCAACTGGCCCTGAATGAAAGCAAGAGAAGTGGTTTGGTGACAAAAAAGGTAGTTATGCTAAGAGGGATCTCTTTGCTTTCGAGAAGGATCTCCTCGGGAATCGATGGCTGCACCCAGGACTGCCAGTTTATTAAAGAAGGAGACAAAATCAAGGCCTTGCGGCTCAGAGCGGATGTCTTTCCACGCGCTCTCTTTTCAACAAACACGCCAGGGACCCCACGGCCAGACTCTGTCACCACTGTCACGAGGCCGAGGAGACGCCTTGCCACATCCTCCAGTACTGTGAAAGAGTTCATGGCCCCAGAGTGGAGCGCCACAACTTCATTGCGAAGCAGTTGCAAAGACTTGTTGTTAAGTACTCTCCGAATACTACTGTTACTGCGGAGAAAGTCTTTGCTGTTGATGGTGCTCGGCTCAAGCCAGACCTTGTATTAGATAGGGGGCATGAGGTAGTGCTGGTGGATGTGGCAATCGCGTGGGACTCTTCTGTGGCCAATTTAGAGAAGCAGGCAAAGGAAAAATCTGAAAAGTATGCCTGTCTGGCTCAACTTTTTCCAGGCAGAACGTTCAGAGCGGTCGGGGCGGTCCTTGGAGCCAGGGGTCAGGTTTGTCAATCTCATGCGAAAGATGTGCGAGGAACTTGGACTTTCGAGGTCTGATGTTGCATGGTTGGCGGCCAGAGCCCTGGTGGGTAGTTTGATCTGCCTGAGTCGGTTTGTACGAAAGGTTATGACTGGGTCGGGCCATCGGTTTTCCTGTGGTTTTGCAAGTTCTTCTTGTGGTGATGCTAGATCTTCTTAGTGGTGTTGCTAGTTTTCCAATGCATAGTGTATTAATACACTTCAAGACCTTGCGTCGGCATTGTGAGCGCTTGTTTGCTCATTTGCTCCATTATAATGAACATCTTGTATTGAAATACGCCTTCTTCGAAAATCGCTGTGGCAAATACACCTTCTCCCTTGTCGTTAGCTAGATTCTTCTTTGTGGTGTTGCTAGATCTTCTTGTTGTTTGCAGATTCTGACGCATAGTGTATTATTACACCTTCAAGATATTTGCGTTACCATTCCGAGCGTCTGTTGTGCTCGTTTGCTCATTAATTCTTGAACGTCCTTGTATCAAATGCACCTTCTTGAACATCCTGTAGCAAATACACCTTCTTTTCATCTTCTCGGTGGTGTTGCTAGATCTTCTCTGTGGTTTTGCTAGGTCATTAACGCATAGTGTATTATTACACTTTGAGATCTTTGCGTCAGCATTACGAGCGCTTTGTATTGCTCGTTTGCTTCACTAGTATCGTTGACATCTTACAGCAAATACACATTCTTGAATATCTAGTAGCAATACACCTTCTTTGAACATTCTGTAGATGATGCACCCTCTGAGTAATCTTGCAAATCTTGCAACTGTGTTAGTAGCAAATACTAACCTTGCTGGCTTTTCCCCTGTGATTTTGCCATAGGGAAGGTGGAGAGGAGTTCCCGTGGTTTCGCTATTGTTGATCGGGACTCTTGCTTTGTTTTTGAGTTTATTTTGAGGCGTTACGCTCCACTCTTTTTAGCCACTTGTCGGGCAGTGTTTTAACCCTGTATAATTTAATTATGCATTGTGCATATTTTATGCATTTTTGGTCTTAACCCCAAGTTTGGGTCTGCGACCACCAAGCTCGCTACGCTCCGCTCGGCGAGGTCTGCAGAGCCCCGACTTGGTTTTTAAACCCTTGTGGGTACATTTATGTTTTAGCCAAATAAACGCCATTCCACTCATTCGAAGCTTTTTCTCCACATTCGGATCCTGCATCTCAAGAGAAAATTAAAAAGGTATAGTGTAACGGCGGGGGAATATATTGTGTTCTGGGGGGTGGTGGCTCGGATTTGGTTTGCGTTTGCTGTGTGCGAAATCTATTGGTGCGAACCTGCGATTCTTCAAAGTGTTATCCGAGTCACGGGCGGTCCGGCCCTCCTCGTGGCACCCCTGGGCAACGGCTTACAGCAGCCAGCGAACGGACCGCCCACGGCATAAGCCGTGGTTGGAGCGAAGCTCTGTTGTGTTTTTTTATATTGTTGGCGTTCCAGCTACTTTTCGTGGGACGTTTACGCTCCTCCTTTGCCTGGAGAATCTGTGACTATGAACATCATGAGATCATCTACCCGCCTGATGGGCTTATATGCCACTCTGTGCGGGCCGACAGACATCAAGGGCCAAGTTCGAAAAGCATTACCTTGAACATCAGGTCAAGATTTGTTGGAGGTGCGGCATATGAGTAGTATGGGATGGACTCTCATAGTGCACAACGCTACAAGGCTTCTGGACGCCATTAATTAGCAATTAGAGCTAATTGGGACCCCCACATTAATCAGCACCCTCCAGGGAGCCACCACACTAATTGGGGAACGTCTATCTGGTGTCCAGACCACCCTGACGCGTTGTGCACTACGAGAGTCTATAAAAATAAAAAAAAATAGGTAGAAAATAAAATAAAAAGATAGAAATAGAGTGGAGAGAAACAATTTAATTGAAAATCAACGATGCCGCGGCGAAGGAAGGCACTCCGCAAACACCGAGTGACCAGCGCCCGCCATGTTGGTAGTTGCACCAGCAGTTGCAGAGATCGACGACAGGTGGCCACTTAGTTGCAAGGACATCACACCAGATGCGCCACCATCATAGCTCTAGACGAGAAGGACAGAGAAGAAGATAATAGCGGCGGTAATATTGCAACATGCTAAACAAGTCTAGGCATGCGAGAGAAAAAGAGTCTAACCGCTACTGCTAAAACAGCACGGAGAAAACAGTACACATCAGGGGAAAAAGGCTTACGGGAGCGATCGCTTAGGCCTAACCACAACGGCACAACACTATGCAGCTAACACAAGGCGGGAACCACCGGGCACACATCGCTAAACATGCGTCAACACGAACAAAAGGCTTGCTCACCGCAAAACAAGTCTAAACATGCGAGAACAGGCTTAACACGAGCGCGGTCAAATCACTCGTTGGTCACGCTAAACACGGCAAACATACGAGAAAAGAAGCGCGTCAAATCACTCACCTTTTCCCCCGCGGCGACCTCCTGGCAGAAACTGAGCGAGCGCGGACAACACACGTCTGCTCTCTACGAGAGCCAGCCAGAAACTGAGCGAGCGCGCGGAGCGCACGTCCCGTCTTCCGCGACAGCCCGAGAGAAAACTGAGTGAGGCAACGCGCAGCGGCAGCTATGGATGCGCGCGCGTCCCTCTGCCTCCACCCGTCCGCGCATGCGCGCGCGCGTGCTCCTAGCGCCCTCTGCGCCGCCCGCGGGTGTTTTCGGTTTCGACTCTCTGCTGCGCGCGCGCGCGCTCCTAGCGGCGAAGGGTGGCTTCTGAGTTTCAGTTTCAGTTTCGTTTCTTTGCGCGCACGCGCGTTTATCTCTATAAAGGCAGCGCGCACCGCGCACGCGTCATCACTACGTGAAGATGTTCCGCTACCACTCGCCTACAAAATTGTTCCCCGCACCCACGCCTTCTTGGAAGAAGTGGAGAAGGAATGTTTCAACAGCGAAAGTCCCCGCAACCGAGCTCGTCATCTCTGCTTTTCCGCTACGTGATAGGGACATGGTAGGCTTTGGCAATATAGGAGAGATCTCGCCGGGGCCGCTGCAGGAGTGATGTTGCGTCGAATTTACGCCCGTTACAGAACGTCGGCAT
The DNA here is from genome assembly GCF_037126465.1 of Ornithodoros turicata. NCBI lineage: Eukaryota > Metazoa > Arthropoda > Arachnida > Ixodida > Argasidae > Ornithodoros > Ornithodoros turicata. The sequence continues at coordinate 4,488,690 of NW_026999314.1, forward strand.
AACGGTTCCGGACGGACCCCTGGGACTGATGAGCGAATTTGTTAGCTTGGCCAACACAGAATTCAACTACATCGCCGCAGACATCGTGGACCTTCTCGCGTCGTGCTATCGCTGATATTAGAGCACGCCTACGGAAGCAGCGACATTTTGCAAGCAGTCTACATCGTCAACCTTGTCATTGATTTATTGAAATACGATTGGTTGTAGACATGCAACGCATTAAACAGTCCGAATAATTTTGACGAGCGTGTTTTCTTTCACTGAAACATGTTTATTGAATACATACAAAAGAGTTGGTCCGATAGATGCCTACACCTCCCTAACTTGTCTGATCTCACGAACAGAACGAGATGATCAGGACGAGCCAGAAAGAGGAATCTTCATCGCAGCGTCGTCATTGCGCGGGACACGGTACCAGCGCGATGACGGATGGTCATTCTTTTCGTGCACCCATTCCCGCTACCACACTTCCACAACGACCCGTGCTTCTTCCTGTCTGAGGGAGAGAAGAGAGAAGCATGTCCTCGACTAGAAACTTTCATTCTCTGATTACATGCGTGTGCAGCTCTTTGTTCCATGGTTACTCGATGCCTGACGACGACGCTCTCGGGCTCCCTACCGGGTTTTCCCAAGCTACACAAAGATAGAGTACTATCGTAATGCGATAACGCGTCAAAACACCAGCAAAAGCTTACGTATTCGCAGCTTCCGTAAGGGAAGGAATGTACGGCACCCACGAGATAGCGCTTGTTCGTCGTAGGGGACCAAGCTCTTTCTGAGTCTCGAAATGTGTACATCGTTTGCTTTATACTCTGGATGGTGCACTGCTTGTGAGAGACTCTTTTCATTGAACAGAGAATCTCGGTACACTTCGTGTACCTTTCCTCACCACGGCTTTCTTAACTCCTTTCGCTCTCGCGATCTGATGTGTGACCCAGCCAAGAGAATGCTGTACATTTTTGCTCGGATGGCTACGACTTCCTGAATAACACCTCCTCCCGTGTCGTCTTGAAGTACCCCATCTGGTTCGCGTGCTCGTCGTTGAAAAGCGGGTGGTCCGGTCGATAGGAAGACAGATCTAGCTCATTCTCAATCTTCATCAGCTGCGCTCCAGGCTTTCACACGTGAGAAAAAAATTATGCTGTCCGTGTCGCTATAATCAATTGCACTGGCACGTCAAGCGAGAAAAGAGCGACTCGTA